>NW_010170172.1:0-33244 GCF_000695765.1 Mesitornis unicolor | reverse complement strand
TCGAGGTCCCTTCCAACTCCTAAGATTTTGTAATTCTGTGATCCTGTATTAAGACAGTTGTCCTACATCCAGCAGCTGAGGATGCTGAGAATGATCGAGTGAGTGCCTAAAATACTGCTGCGTTACAACTACCCTTTCTTCTGCTTTCACAAAAGGAAGATCACTTGCACTATCCAGAGCAAACACTCAGATTTTTGTCTGACAAAATATTAGGCTATCAGTGCCCCTATTTTCAATTTATTAAAAATGTCCTCCTAATAAAAAGAGCTAAATCTCTTACAGCTATTATACAGAAGGAGAAGAAATAGTTGTGACAACTAATTGTAATACATTGTACAGATAGATCACTGAACCACTTTTGATGAACTGTGTTGGCAACTGTGAAGTTAAAACACCCCATTTATTTACCTGAAGAACAGTGACCAAGATAAGTCGATATATTTTGCTTTTAAGGCTTTCTTTTTGTATTGATACTACTTTTTGCAGTAACCCATGGATTTCAATACAAGATCAAACTACTCAATACAATTTGATTCAGATTTTCTCTGTGAACTAAAAATACATTTTACGAAAATGACTAATTGAAAACAATGTCGTAGAACCAGTCCTTGCATTAGAAACTGTAATGTCAACAAGATTAAAAAGTAGATTAAAGTATAATAATTGGAAAAAGAGAAAAAAAAACCCTAAATTATACATTGTCAAATAGATCACAGCCTACAAACGTGAAGATTGTCAGGCCAGATCCAGTCTAAATTTAATTCTTATCCTGTTAAAAAAGCTTAAGTTTATTCTTAGGAATTATACTTGCAAAAAGTAAAATCCCAAAGTTTCATCAGTTATTTCTCACTGTCCATATGATATGAGGCTGGAGTTAAAAATAATCATGGATTAATAGTAGCTAGATTGGAGTTCAGTATTTATGTGTCAAAGCAAGTTCGTTCTCAAAGATCTGGCTGCTGACTGGAAAATCAAGGTCACCAATATCTTCACTCAACGATCATGAACTCTTATTATTCATCAGAATGAAGGGGACATGGTTTAAAATTGTTTACTCCACAAATTTAAGATGAAGAACAGCATGGTGCTGTTAAATTTTTGCTGGCTTTGTATATACGCCCTAAGGAAGAACTTGGGGCTTTTTATTAATGCTATTTTTAAAATGCTCTTTTTAAGCCTAGTGAGGTCTCTCTTAACACCACTCAGTACACCAGAACCCATATGTTCTATTGGTTGTGATCCTTCTTTTGATTTGTACACTAAAATGCTTTCATGGACAAGTAGTAGAGATTACTTTTTATAACTTAAACTGCTGCTTAAATACCTGTTCTCTAGTGTTTTTGCAAGCCACAGGCACTCTCCTTCCAATTCAAAACTCTCAAATTCCAATCTATTCTTAAGCCTTATATCCACTAACTTAATGAGTTTCACTCCAATCCAAACATTATAGTTCTTTGATGTTGTCTCTTACATTCTCCTTAATGTTTCAAATTGAAATTAAATTTTAGTAAATTAAGATCAAGTTCAGATTTAGATTCAACTGTCAAATTTTCTATCTACCACAGTTTATATTTGACTGAACTAAGTAAAAGACAGTGTTGCTATCAAGAACTACTTATCTCAGTAAGTTAAAGAAACTAATATCTCAAAAGTATCAAAGCAATACTTTGGTATCAACAATGCATCATATCCTTCTAGCATGCTTTGAAGGACTGGCATAAAATACAGTAAGCTTATGAAAAGGAAAACATTCATTTTTCCATTTTCTCATGCACAAAAGCACGAGGTCTTTTCCCTGTACTCCTATCCACAGATTTCTAACCCTTTTCTTACTCCAAGTGAAACATTTGCAGAAAACCTACTTTGTCCAAAAATTTCATAACATTTAGTCAAAAGATTAAAGAGTTAAAAGAATATTTCAAAAATAAAAATGAAAAAAACTTTTGAGTTTAGCACTAGAAAACAAGGTGAACTGCTCTGCACTACACTTGTTTTATATTCTCTTAGCATTACCTTGTACAGATCACTGAATTCTACTGAAAAACAGATCTACAGGAGATACATAATCAATGAAAAAAAAAAAGAAAAAGGTAGAATCATTCACTAATGCATACATATTCATTATCTGGAAAACCCTGAAACAAGCACATCTACAGATCCATTAATTTTAATCCATTAAGAAATAAGAATATGATTAATCTTTGCAGTATGTGTTAATGATGTTACCTGACAGGATTACTAGTCAAGGACACACGGAGAGATTCTAAGCAAGTGACTAGTCTTTCATCTGTTGACCCAGATTTTAATTCCTGAATAAACTCGTGGGGTGAAATCTTCCGACTGTTCTTTAGACTTCCCTGAAATACAGAAAATATATTCACTTTTTACTTGTCACATCTAGAACTTGAATAGATTATTAACAGCTAACCTTCATTTCTGTTCCTTGAAAATAACAGGGGGAAAAAATACAGTTTTGTCCTAAACCTGTAACTGTGTTGTCCATCTACTATGTATGCAAAACACTGACTAAATTTTTGACAATTTAAAAACAAATTTATAAGCAGTATTCAAAAGCAGCAGGCATCAAATGTAGAAATGTATCGTGCACACTCAGTGAAATACAATTTTGGTAATGAAAGGATTCTGTTTACACATTGCAAACATCTTAATTTTCAGTACTCAACAGAAGAGAAAAATGAATTCTGGGGTGCTCTGAAGAGATCACAGGGCACATGTCCAGAAGGGTGACTGCAGTCATATGAGAATACAGAGGGAAGAACCAGTAGAGTATTCAGGATGTTGCTGCAGTAACCTGAGTTCTCACAGATAACTTGGTAAAACACTTTTCCCTTGAAGGTCCTTCAGATGAGAAGTACGTGAGACTGGGATTATAAAAACAGACTAGCTTTGGCTCGAAGGGCTAAAGCAAAAGAACTTCAAAAATAAAACAACAAAAAACCTACTTCTTTGGAACTACTGAATTTCTAAAGATAAATCCCAGCTTCTCATGGCTTGTATTTGCGATCTGTAAGAATCCAGTGCAACACAAATATGACTATTGGTGCAGTAACATAAGGACACTTACTCTACCTTTGTGTTTGGATTTTTGCCTTACTTTCTGGGTTTTGCTTTTATTTGGCAGATGGAGAGAAAAATGGGGACATAAAGAGCAGAGAGATAGAAAGGAAAATGCAATGGCAAGTTAACGTAGCACTGCAAAAGTAGTTTTGTGTAAACAAAATACTTTCTGTCCAAGCAATATAGGTTGAAAGACACTGACTTTGCTTCATCTTTTCATCTGCGATGTCAAATCTTGCTTAAAACAAATTCAAGATATTGTGCTGGTTTTGGCTGGGATAGAGTTAATTTTCTTCATAGTAGCTGGAATGGGGCTATGGTTTGGATTTGTGCTGAAAAACAACGTTAATAATACAAGGACATATTCATTATTGCTGAGCAGTGCTTACTCAGGGTCAAGGCCTTTTCTGCTTCTCACACCACTCCACCAGTGAGGAGGCTGGGAGTGCACAAGAAGTTGGGAGGAGACACAGCTGGGACAGCTGACCCCTACTGACCAAAGGGATATGCTAGACCATATGACATCATGCTCAGTGTATAAAGCTGAAGACAAGAAAGGGAAGACATTTAGAGTGATGGTGTTTGTCTTCCCAAGTAACCATTATGCATGACAGAGCCCTGCTTTCCTGGAGATGGCTGAACACCTGCCTGCCAATGGGAAGTAGTAAATTAATTCCTTGTTTTGCTTTGCTTGTGTGCGCAGCTTTTTCTTTACCTATTAATTGGTCTTTATCACAACCCACGAGTTTTCTCACTTTTATTCTTCCAACTCTCAAGTAGCTGTGTGATGCTCAGTTGCTGGCTGGGGTTAAACCACAGCAGATATTAATGACTTGAAGGATATAAATTGTCCATTGTTTTAAACAAAGCAATGGTTATACTGAACTAATGAAGCTCTACAATTTGCAATTAAAATGGCAAATCTAAGAGGCGTTGACCCTATTCTTATGAGTATCCCTCTCTCCTTTTTTTTTTAAGTAGCTGCAAAGACACAATTTGTAGACAGAAAATAAGAACTCTACTCCACCTAATATCCATTTATGATACAAAGAAGATAGATACATTTTCTACAGAACATACCTAAATTCCAAGAAAGAGGCATATACTTGGGTACACAATCTGTATCTGCCTTCTTTCATTGGAAAGATTCCTTGTTTTGAGAGCAAAAGCATAATTATTCTGTCATGTAGCACTAAAGGGAGTTACTAAATAATACTTGACTAGCTAGTGGCTTAGGTCAGGAGTTGAAGAGAATTAAACTTGCAGTGCAATAACAACTTGAAATCATCCACTGTAAATGGTGAGGCAGTCTCATTATGTTACTATACAGAGCTTCATACAGAAGATATTTTTTTCACTTTGTTAGATTGTCAAGAAGTATTGAAAATAAACTTTTCTCCTCCTGAAGCAGAGCATGGTGAAATAGTTTCTAGCAGAGAAGTTAAAGAGTGGTTGACAGACCAGACTGCTATGCTGCCATTCAGAGGGACCTCAACAGACAGGAGAAATGGGCAGAGGAATTTCAGAGAGATCCACAACAGGAAACACTAAATCCAGAATCTGAGGAAGAATAATCCCATGCACCAGCACGTGTTGAGGCAAACCATCTGGAAAGTAGGTTTGTAGGAAAAAAAATTAGGCTCTTGGTGGATGACAAGTTGACCATAGGGAAGTACATCACCAGCTGGTCTGGGGAGATGATCCTTCCCCTCAGCTCAGCAGTGGCGAGACACATCTGGAGTACTGCGTCCAGTTCTGGGCAATGGAAACATGGACATGTTGGAATGAGTCCAGAAAGGACACGATTAAAGGAGCATCTGTTGTACAAGGAAAGGGTGTTAGAACTGGGATTGCTTAGCACCAAGATGAGAAGGCTCAGTGGAACCCTATCAGTGAAAAGACAACAGGCACAAGCCAAAACACAGGAAATTGGTTAAACATAGGACAAACACAAACATCCCTCCTTGCCCCCTTCTTATGTTTTTAACTGAGTCTAGTCAAGCACTGGAACAGGTTGCCCAGGCAGACTGTACAATCTCCTTTATCAGAGATATTAAAAAATGGACTAGATAAGGGGTTGGACAAGACGACCTCCAGAGGTTTCTTCCAGACTCAATCATTCTGTTGTATGGCTCTGTGATAAGGGAACATTGCAGGGCCATTGGGGGCTATACTACTTCTCTGCTCCAAGTATATTTCCTCAGATTTGAGCAACAGATGTTCCAGATGTCAAAGACCAGACTACTAAGGAGGAAATCGTTACAACTGTGGTGTAACAGGGGATCAGGGCCATGCCTCTGTGCATGTGCAGCACGTACAGTGCAGTGTGCAGGCCTGGATCTTCCCAGCTGGTCTCTGCATAGATGAGATAATGGTCTGACTGGACACGAGATGACCAAGCAAACCCCTAGAAGCCTTCACAATAAAGTATTTAACTAAATGTTACAGGAGCTCTCCAGCTGGAAATTTCAGAAAGTCTCAGAAATTCTCCTGGCAGCTCCTGCTGTGCACAGACTAGTTGATAAGCGCTACTTGTACACCTAAGCATATGGATTAATATTCTGGGTGGAGAATCTGTCATTTCCAGTGACATCCCCCAGCAGTTCCTCCCGTTAAACTAACCAAGCTGGACATAACTAAGATACTTATAAATAGTGACTAAAACTGCTTTATCTTGATGCAAGAACAGTCACATAGGACAGTCGTTCAGACAGGACATATAGTTAAGATGGTTAGAAGATATTTTGGAAGTAGTTTAAAATAATCAATAGCAATGTGTGCAGTGGAAAGGTCACATGGGACAAGAGCCCAGCCAGACTATCAGAATTCACTACATGACATTTCAGAGTCTCATCTGACCCATCTGAAGACAGTGCCATAAGCAATGGAGACTCACATCAACATCCAGACAGTAACCAGTCATCCCATTTCAGACTCAGCTCTGAACGTGACCTTACGCAAAAGATGCCAATAAACTGTGATTGTCTGTGCAACACACCCACAGTACCAAGTACCACTTATTCCTAGTTATACCAAGGTTCTGCAACATAATAAGAATATGATACATCTGCCGGTGCTTAAATAAAATGAGAGCTGCATTTGGCAGCAATTGTGAAACTGATTATATTAGCTATATTTCTACATGGGAAAAGCTGCTTAAGTTCAAAATGCTTTGGTTAACTGAGAAACAGGAAATATCTTGAGGCATCAGTGCCTCTAGAAATTTAATTGCTCAGCTGAAGAACAACTGGTCTGTGAGCAGATGCAGTATGAAGTCAGCATTAATTAATCCAGTTAAAACATTACAAGGGAGTAAGCTGCACAACAAAAACAAGATCTTGTGAAGAAAAACTCACTTTAAAAACCCAGTCTGTGTATGTTCAACATACAGAACAACAAAACTTATGGTAGAGTAACATTACAGCAATGCTACTTTTATTGCCACTTGAGTATTAACTCCATAACACAAAAACTGATTTTTAAAATTTCTCTGGGCTGAAATATATTTGTATGCATATGTAGCACTTAAAAATGTGACGCTGTTTCTAACCTCAAATAATTGTAATACATATAAAAAGCTACAAAAACATAGAAAATACATTGGACATAACAATCCCTAACAACAAACAGAACCACACTGCTTTTGGTAGATGAGAATTCGCAGTCACATAACAGCCTTTAAACACAACTGTTGCTCCCTTCTCCAACTGTTTCCTCATAAATAAGACATGACACCACAACAGACAGACAATTCATTCAATATTTCCAAGTAATGATGGTTTAAACTATATGCAATCCACATCTCCAAGATAATGTTTTTAAGGGAAGAAATAAGGCTTCATCTAAACACTATATATTACAAGAAAACAAGGAAGTACTAGCAGAATACTGATGTACTTGAGCAGAATTCTTCCAAGCATACAATATCTGCTACCATTCAAATTTTCAGAAAGTACTGCTAGTGTCCCAAACTCCCAGACTGGTTATTCTTAGCAATTCTTCTACAGGGAGCCCCCGAACACACTACAAAGAGCGATGGCAACAGCATACTTACAGAAAAACATATGCAGACATACTTACAGAAGCATGCTTTCAGCTAACTCTTTAAGAAGTCTCTAAACAAAGTGGAGTGAAATGAATGAGTATTGGACAATGTCTGTTAGCAGAACTCTGGTTATTTTTCTGGTTTTCTGCAGAATCTTTCCACTTCCACTAATAGCCATACCTTTACCAACAACAAGCAGTGCTCTGTGTGCAGAAGAAGCACCTCAAAGACAAGTGCATATCTTTCACTGCAGCTTGTAAAATAATGAGATAGTGCCCCTACAAATGTTTGTGTCTACAAGAAACAAAAGCTAGTCAAAAGAATGAAACATGCATGCATCACTTTTTTCTCTCTGATAGGAAGTAATGTAAACGTTAAGTCCTTTTTGACGTACTTCTGAGAAATTTACTTACAGACTTTGAAGCAGTGCTAATATATTGCATCACCATTTCTTTTTTGGTGTTAAAATCCTTTTCTCTCAATGGCATCTTCTTGTCTTCATTTAAATTCATATCTTCCTAGAATATGGCAAAGAAAAAAAAAAGTTTTAAATGTCACTCAGCAAAATAGCCATTTAACTATAAGAAACTGATTTAAAAAAATAAATACACAGAAATACAAACTTGAGCAACTACAAGCTGTTACACAAACACCTTTTCATAAGTTAGATGTCACTCAAAACCATAAAAATCTTTACCCATCTTCTCTAGCAAGTTACACTAAAAAAAAAAAAACCACCAGTCAACTCTTCCAGGATAAACAAGTGCATCAAGACCATTACTAGCATAATCTCTTAGAAATCACCTTCAGTTTCACACACACACACACACACACACACACACTAAACTACAGAACAGCATTATTTAAAACTTCAAATATTTATAAATGTGCACAAACCAGTCTGTTAGAAAGACCTTTTTCATTATATGTCCATTTATTCTTTAATTCTGTTTCTCAATTCCCAAATACTTAATCCTGTGCTGCAGAATCTGTTTCATCCTGAGAGTAGTTCACAAAATAGTATTCACCTTTAGGTAAGGCCTAAACTCTTGGCGACTCAAGCATTAAATCAACACCTTCAACTATTATCAAGACCCCATCACAATTCATTCATTCCAACATAGATCCAAAGGTCAAAAACCTGAGCTACATATGTAATTTATTTGGAATTCTGTAAGGCCTTTGACATGGCTCCCCATGACATCCTTCTCTCTAAATTGGACAGATACAGAAGTTTAGATTAGATATTAGGAAAGATTTCTTCACTAAAAGGATTATCAGGCATTGGAACAGGCTGCCCAGGGAAGTGGTGAAGTTACCATCCCTGGAGGCATTTGAAAGACAGGTGGATGAGGTGGGTAGAGACATGGTTTAGTAGCAGACAGGCTATGATTGGACTCGATGATCTTGAAGTTTTTTCCAACCAAATGATTCTGTGACTATTCAGTGGATGAGGAATTGGCTGGATGGTCACATCCAGAAGGTAGTGGTCAAGTGTCCAGATCAGTGACAAGTGGTGTCCCTCAGGGGTCTGTACTGGGACCAGTGCTGTTTAATACCTTCATCAATGACATAGACAGAGAGGGATTGAGTGCACCCTCAGCAAGTTTGCAGGTGACACCAAGCAGGTGACACTCATGCATTAAAACCACTGTTGGGACTATCTATTGCATGCAAAGAGATCATTTTCTTCCAAGACATAAAAAAGTTGAAAGTTTTTTGTGGGTATATGCATCATTTGGAAAAAAAGTGAAATAAAGTTACCTGTTTTTAAACAAAGCTTACAAAAGCCACTGCAGGTTTTTTTAAGGTGAGAAAGAACACAATCAACCACCAAATGTAGCGTATTCAGTACTTCAAAATCAAAATCCTAGTGTAATCAACTCCTCAAAGGAAGGATATATGAAGGCTGTTTAGCACGTTGTTAAATGGTTAGGTGGAAACCTACAAATTTAAACCAGTTCCACAACAACTCAACATAAAAATTTTAATGTACTGGTCAAGCATTTAGCAGTTAAATACATAAACTAGCCAGGGCTTTTACAATTCAGTGATATATGGGTTTGGTCATAAAGAATCGGGGACTGCTAAAAGGCATTTAGAATAAGACCAGACAAGGAAGTTCTTTTCCATTTATGGCTTTAAATATTTTTTCAATAACATTATTGCAAAGCCAGAAAAATACTAAAGCTTTGAATTCTGAACAACTGCTCAAAAATATTTATGCTTTATCTAAGACACTTGCTTAGGTTAAACGTGGGGTGGAGGGCGAAGGAGACAGGGGGGAATTGAAATCAAGTCTGACTGCCAAAAATTCTACAATGTTAGTATTCCCTGTAGCCTTTCATTTGTTATCTTATGTTCTTACAGGTTATTTCTCATTTTATGTAATATTTCAGTTTAATTAGTTGCCTTATTTTAAATGCACAACATACTTACAACTGTTCTTATTACCAGGCAACACATCTGTTGAGCTATGCACATGACAACCCATACTATCAATTAGTAATGTCAAGTCCAGATTCACATTACCAGATAAATTTAGGGTTTTCTGCAAGTTTCAATGAATACCTTTGGAATGCTGTGCCTCAGGATTCCTTTCCACAGGGATACAATTGTATAGCAATAATGGCTTCAAATGAAAATACACTTTACATGTATATTTAACAAGCATAGCTATATTTTATTTAAAACTTAAATTGTATTTTTAAACCTACATAAACAGAAATGTAAGAACACTGAAACCAAAGTACTCCATTTCAAGTCTCATAAAGATATATATGGCTAGGTCTTTCTCAATGTTTTCTCAGACTTATCGCATCTTCAGTTCTTCACCTGCAATATGCCACAGGGTTTTTTCCATAATAACATTGAAATGCATGTATATCCTACCTAAGGGGAAGGAAAACACACAAAAACAAAAAAGCTTTTCACATTAGCCTGTAGTTACTGCAAAGTTCATTCTTCTGTTTAAAGAAGTTTTGCACTTCTTTCAGATTTGCTCTTTTAAGTTTTCTGAAATAACTTCTGAACTTACATAACAAAGAGAAACAAAGGGCTCGGTTTCATGCAAAAATATCTAACTTCTAATCACATTAAAATAAAAGGAGAAGTAAGAAACCTATCAGTACAAACTGTATTCCATAATCCTGGATGTAGTGGCAGGTCTATTTAGAGAAAATATTTTGTCTGTGTGCACAGTAAAAAGTAATTCCTTTGCTGTTTTTAACAAATGAAACATCATTAAAAGCAACCGATTTATACAGATTAGATGTATTCAGCAGTACAAGGGACACATCAGATGTGCCTTAGATTATAGAATATTTCAACTCCATTCTTTTATTTCCTCTTAAAGATTATAGAATATTTCAACTCCATTCTTTTATTTCCTCTTAAGTAATTTCAAGTTACTCTAATAGGTGAGCAAGACCTCTTTGGAAAATAAGTCATTTCACATTGATATTTTCCTAATAGCACTAACAGAAATGAAAGTAACTAAATGACAGTTAATTATTAGATTTAACCGCCTGGTTTTATAAGGTCTTTCATAATTTTTGCCATCAAAACCACACAGGACACCGCTGCAGAAAAGACTGGGAGAAGGAAGCAGCATGCACCCAGGAAAACCCTAAGCATCATGTAACACATTCAGTGAAACTTCAGAATTTAGAAACTGCTCCCTTCAGTACCAACCAATTGACTATTTTTATGTTGTGTAAAATTAGCTCCAAAAGCCTGGCTACAACATTCAAATTGTTCACCCCACCCCACCAAATCACTTAATTTGATCAGAACAGCAAACTACAGGCTACAATATATAATTAGCTATGTAATCTACTGTGACTAAACTAGCTTTATTCCATTCCATTCAAGTGTGGATAATCTGAAGAATCCTCTATTACATGTTATAGCTAAAATAACACTGATAAACTGTCTTTGATAAATTCCATTAAGTGCTTTGTTATTCAACGAAACTAGGAAAGCATTCAAATTATCCAGGATATCATCATAACTTCAACATATTTTTGCAAATTACTTATAAAATTGGAATTAATTGCATCAGGACCGATGGATATAAGCACTTCTGTTTACCTAGACACACAGTAGTAGGTTTCTGAGGATTTATTGGAAGTTTTCCATTTTTATGGCATATTCTCAACATCACACACTGTCCTTTATCAGAACCTCTGTGTGATGGTAGAGAAATACAACCTAGAGTTTTATAGCAGGGGTTGTGCGCAGGGAGGTATACTTTCAAGTTTTATAAAAAACTCTCCCATTTCCTAACATCTGAGCAACAGAAGTAAAATATCCTAGACACTGAGGTATACCACCAAAAATAGACCATGTGATAACAACAGATACAAATGCAAAAGCTGGTAACATGGTAAATTAGTCCTCCCCTTCATCAGCTTAACCAGGAAAATCCTGAACCCTATATCTCAGTCACATCTCTCAACAGTTCTACAAAAGCATCTTCAAAACTAAACTGACATTATTGAGTACTAGGAATTTCAAACTTCACGAAGGTACTTCTCTTATAGCACATTTAATTTCCTCCACATCCCAGCCCCTGGTAGTCCCTTCATGTTTCAAGAGTTACTTATTACTAGCTGTGAGGTAGAGAAAGAAATAATAATCTAAGCATCACTCTCCTTGTTAATGTCTTCTTGTGCTCCTCAGATTGCAGTCACTCTTCTCTACCCAAAATACCATAATCATCATGTCAAAAAAACCCACAACCTATTGAGGTGGTACCAATGCCACATGATCTGTCCAGCAAGTGACTGCTCTTCTGCGGCATAGTAACAACGACAGCCAAGGAAGAAAATTTGAGACTGAATGTGCAGAAAAACGATGCTTTGGAGGCAAGAACCTAAAAAGTCTTCTCTGTGTAAGACATTGTGACATTCAAAGGCATGAAATCCCTTTATAAAAGTTTCGGGTCATCTTGATAGCAAGCAGGATTCCCTATTTCTTGTTTGTCCTCAAAACCTGTTGCATAATCTTACTTCTAATAATCAGAAATCTTTAGTTTCCATTTTAAATATACATGAAGCAAAATCTTGTTCAAAACAATTCAAAGACTTCATCCCCTGAGAAACACCCTAAAAAACATGTAATTACAACTCACGACAACAATATTAATAATTCAGGTAAAGACCAGAACACATGCACAAAAGAAGGCTTCATCTGTCAGTTAGCCATGCTGTCATCCTTTAAGTAAAAGAAATCAGTGCAAGACTCTTACCATCATTTTTTCAAACAGAGCTATGATTTCTCTTTCCGACAGGGGTTTTGGAGCAAAATCCTCTGCATCCGTAGATGTGGATGACCAATCCGTAGAATGTGACTGCTTCATATGCGGCAGAGGAGGTCTTTCCTTTTTACTTCCCGGAATTCTTATACTGGCAAATCTATCCAACTGAAAACAAAAAAGATATGATGTATGACACACTGTTGCCATTCCATGTAACCCTAATTAAGATGGCTGTTCTTGAAAGCTAAACATCCTTATTTTCCTGTGGTAACTTGCCTATTCTTTAACTGCTTTATTTTAAAGGGTTTTGTAAAGATACATATAATGGCCAGTTGCCTTAGCGTCTGAGTTAACAGACCAGAATCCCATTACATTATGGAGAAATCATGCAGAACATGAGAATCTTTTTGAAAGTTTTGAGGAAAAGATATCTACAAAATCAATTTATGATGAGTTCTTCCCAACCATTACATGAAGAATACGAAAAAGCAGGCTTATTTACCAAAAGCATAGTTTTAAAATGTTTTTTGTTACTCTGAAACAGCCGTACTTCTGTCATTGTAATAGAATATACAGATATGCAAAGAAACTACTTTTTATTAAAAGACAGGTTAGCATAGCTAAGACACTGCTACATTTTTTTTTTTAATTTGGATTATGTTATACTAAACTTGGTGCCTTTCTGTGCTCCATTTATTTAGAAATTCATTTAAGAAGCATAAAAATCATCAGCTCCTTTATTAAAGCTAAGTAGGATGCACTCAGTTTCACAAATAGTCTTTACAGCTTATCACCAACACAAGACAATCATTCTGACTTTATCCTTTCAAAAGACAAAAAAAACTTATTTGGAAAAGTGGTTTGGCTTGTGGGATTTTCCACTAGTTAGATACCTATCAATTTTTCAATACCAACTTACTAAGTGAAATTTTAACTTTTCCATTGTTAGAGCTTGTGATAGAGCTTGTGTGTTTTCATATATATATATGGGCAGGGACCAACAGAACACAAAAGCAGTCAACACACTCCATGAGATGCACTAAATCTTAATCAACTTTATAGCAGCCTTTTAAACAGATGTGTGCAGCAATATTACACCTGTCAACACAGAAGAAAGTTATGGTAGTATTTGATGTGTAAGAGATTTCGGACAAGACTTCAACCATATCAACAGCCTTACATCTTTGAAATGCTATGCAAAAGTATTCTGAGGCTTCAATGTATCTTGAAGATAAGTATCTTGAGATATCACTTAATAAGTACATCAAAGTTATCAAACTAAATGACAAGTAAAGTTATTATGGCATCTGTGGAATTCAGATCAGAGAGAGCAAAAATTGGGTACAAGTGTTCCACTCTAGTCAGAGCAAGAATTGACTCTTACGTATCCATGAAGAGAGTTTTAGAGGAAAAACAAAAAGACTTTAATTCTTCCTGTTCCAAATTGAAAAGGAACAGTTTTTAGAACGTAGAACTAGACTGTAAGCCACTCACATACAGATGGTTGTAGAACATGCAAAAGCAGAAAATTAATATGGCATAAACATAAAAGAGATCAGCATGGATGATGGGGCCCTAAAGTGTCACATCAAACTAGCAGGCAAGTAGGAAAGCACACTTCACAGGACTAATTACATAGGCAAGGCCCACGAAGAAAGAGAACAGAACAAAAGCAGAAAGAAGGGTAACACCATTGAACCGAAGCAGAGAGTCATCAGTGGCAAAACCCATCTTGCATCTAGACCGGAAAGCGACTTTCCTTCCCATCTTTAAATTCAGAAGTCTATGGCAAGCATAGGGGGGTGAAGCCAGACTGCAAACTGCAATGATTAGACCAGAGTCTTAAAAAACCCCTATATTATATGAGATTATTTTTTCCTCAAACAATGGATTTCACAGAGCACTGATGAAAGGCAGCACGCCTGCTCCAAAGAATGAGGCAGCGACTAAGTTGCCTATGTCCCAATGTTCACTACCAAGTCCATAACCTAAGAAACAAACCATTACATTTGAAGACTCTTCATACACAGACCTGAAGCAGGAGCAGAAGGAAGACACTTTGGGTGAAATAACGGCTTTCAGCACATGGTTCAGTCAGCAGGGAATTGACTAAACTGAGTTTAAGAGAGGTGTGCCCTGCACTTGTTACCCATCTTTCCTGAAAAACCTCAGCCTCTTCCATACAGTCTGTTCCCTAGATGTCCCCTCTTCCTTCCCCTGCTCCACACAGCAGCAACAGCAGTTCTGGTCAGGCAGAACTACTCCAGTCTCTGCCAGAAAATACCCCGTGCATTCCCAGAGCTACCATTGCTCCACTAGGAACAGGTGGCACCAGTTCAGGGACGAGAGCCAGTATATCCTCAAAAAGGAGTACTTCACCTCCTTTCACTTTCCAAATTTTTAGCTTATGCTTTGTTTTTAAGCTCCTCTTGAATGTTAGACTGTATGGTAGAAGTTTTGCAACATTACAAATAAGCCACAATATTCATACTCCCCATATTCACCAAATCCTATACTGCTTCTCCTAGAGGAGGGAAGCGCACTCTTGAAATACATTTGATCAGGCAGAACATGTAAGACAAAGGGAGACATTAGGTTTATAAGCAAATTTAAACGTGTCAAACAAATTACTTTAAAAAATTTAAAACAATATAGCCTAAAAATAAGATTTCCACAGATTGAAAAAAAGGAAATTTATAACAAGGCTTATGCAGCAGTATGGTGTGGGTATTCTACATACACTTCTCTTTTGAATTATACATTGATAGTGCTTCAAAAAAGTTAATACCTTGCAATATTCCATACATGCGAATAATTTCATGGTTCACAGAAAGCACTATACAGAAAGAATAGAAATTTCATTGCTTGGTTATAATGAAATCTACCAGTGATGCTGCTAGCAATCCAAGTGCACAGAGGAGGAAACAGCAAAAATATATTTCAATAATCGTCCCTGTTACATCAAAAACATTTTAAATCAGGCTAACCAATGGGGAATATCTAAAGTTAGCTTTGATACAAAGTGTCACTACAGGTTTGACCTTCTATCTTTTCTAAATGCATCTGCCCTCTTTTTGTATTTATTTTAGCAATAAATACATACAGACTCATATAGGAACAGAACTTTAGGACAATAATTTTCTGAAAAGGACAAAGTTTTCCTTTAAAGTGTTTGTAGGGCTAGCATTATTATTAACCAAAGAATAAACAGTGCTTCCTATAATCTTGATACAAAGTATTTCTACAGTAAAGGGTCTCTGAAATTCTCCAAACTAGTATCTGGTTTGATGCACTGATGGAACTCAGAGTAGAGTTAAGAGTTCAAAGGCAATATGGAGTGAGAAGAAAATAAGAGTGCAATTAAACACTTAAGGGCACTCAGTGGAGAAAGCCAAAATGTTTTCATATACGGTACAAAAATATAAGATCTCTAAGCAGCTCATTAATTCAAACAACAATCTATTCCTATCCACATAGCACAGTATTACTAAAGATGAAGAAAACTGTATTTCAGATACATAATCTAAATAGAAACAATAGTAAAATAATTAAATACTGAGTACAAAAATACTGCAGAAATATTCATTAAAAACTATTCTCCTTTCAATTGTAAAAAAAAACTCCAAACTGTTGATGTTACCATAACATAGACTGTATAGTGGTCTTAAGTTTAAAGATTATGGGATATTGAAAGGAAAAGTGATAGTAAATAAAAAGTTAACTGAAAGGAAACAATGTTGAAGTTTGGAAGAGTTTTCTATACA
This sequence comes from Mesitornis unicolor, assembly GCF_000695765.1. NCBI lineage: Eukaryota > Metazoa > Chordata > Aves > Mesitornithiformes > Mesitornithidae > Mesitornis > Mesitornis unicolor. Next base: position 17,097 of record NW_010170172.1, on the reverse strand, counting down.
AAGATAAGCCTAATTCTAGAAATAATGAAGATACACTACTATTTTGTTAGCAAAAACTAGCCAGGACAGTCTTAAGCCCTTTTTGGTCAAAAGGCAGTGGTTTTAGTCTGCTTGGTTTGGGTTTGATTTTTCAGTTGTTGTGGGTTTGGGTGGTTTTTCTTCTTAAGGTGGGAGTGAAGAGGAAAAGGAGGGAAAAGATGAGCAAAAAATAACTAGGACATCAGAGAAGCTATAAGAGGCACAATTCACAAAGTTCTCATTCCTAAGACTAGATCCCCCAGCATGAAAGGCATGAGGAGTTGTTTTTTTTTCTCATAAACCTGAATTTAAAGCAATGAGCTGTTTGCATAAATTTTAGTTTTTGTGTCTTTAACCGTCCTACCACCAGAGACTGCAACATCTATAAAGCCATGCATTTTAATCTGTCAGTCCGTATTCTCCACAAGACAAAAATGGCAGAGAACTGAAACACAGTGAAAAGTCAACCATGGTCAACACATGAATATGAGCTATCATGAGACTGCTATTGAGTAGCATTTCACATTTACCAGCCTGAAGATTCTCAAAGAGCCTTTATAGAAACTCTGTTATGCCCCCCCTTACACTGTAATAGAGTTTAAAACTGTCTTATAGTGATGTTTCTTCCACTGCTCTGCTCCATCACAATGTTCTGTGAAACTACAGCTCCAGAATAACAGCAACCAAACCCTACAGACAAGCTCTAGCAGTGCATAAGGTGCAAAGCAAGTTACTATATGTACACAGTAACAGTGCTGACAGCATTTGCACAGGGAAAAGTTGTCTCATTAGTCACTTGACAGCCAAGATATGAGAGTGAATGATGAAGTTTTCACACAACTTCAAATACAAAAAACAGTGCATGCAGTGCCAAAAAGATCCGAGCTGCACTTTTTTACCACTAGTAGTACAAGAAAATGTGATTGTTTAGTTCAAAGGTGGTAATACCAAATCAATATTCAAATCTCATTAATTTCTAATGAATATTTTTAAACACAGCTACATTGAAGAAATTACTTGAAAGAAAGCAACTGACGTACCAAAAAGTTTTCTTCAATACCCATTATCTGTATGAAGGACAAGAGGAAAGGAGATGCGTGCTGTGGGACCAAGACTAAAGGAAAGGACTGTCCAGGTCTGACAACCACTCTATGAGCCAATATGATCAGCTCTCCAGAGCACCTTTAAGACTGAGGGGTGTTACTGCTTAGGGGTACAAGATACATTATGGGAAGAAGAGGAAAAATATTTTGGGATTGTGCAAGACTTATTTTGCGATGCTTAAAGGAAGAATCAAAGGCAAGGAAAGGAAGGACCTCAGCGATTTGGAAAGCAACAAGCATAGGAAAGTTCTGGGAGAGGAGGATAGTGTCAGTTGCACGTAAACAGTTTCCTAGTTTGTACACTTGTTTGGCCATGCCCAGTAGCCAACCACCATAGCCACTCCTACCTCATTAAAGTATATTTGCAACTATTTTCCCAGGTGAGACACTCTACCTGTTGTGCACATGTGTGTATGGAAGCTTGTGTGTCAGCAACAGGATCTGACCATGAGTCAGAGGGACCACAGACAAGCAACTGCAGAGACTAGAGTTTAGTACGAGCAGCTTCAGTAGGACCTCAGTTGTATCCATGGTGCCAGCAACCAGCGTGAGCCAGGGTAGTGAATGAATGACCACTAGCAACTACCAAGACGAACTAGCCAGTGAAGTGGTCTGGGAGCAGGGAAATGTGTATCTGTAAGGGTAAGAAATAGGAGGAGCTGGCTAGAGGAGGTGCTGTTCATGTTGATCTGTGCCCTGCCATGCATATACATACATGTTGCATGCATGTGTTTGTGCAGGTCCCTATGCGGAATACACGCTCCGCCTTGCTACTGGTTGGAGCTGCAGGTCAAGGAGCTACAGCAGCCTTGCCTCTGCTGGGTTATAGGATTTATTTTCCACTTTACATTTTCCTTCCCTCACAGAACAAGGGGACCCAACAGGACTCACACATTCATAGCCACCTTGCCAGTAAAATCAGATATTCTTAGCATAGGAACAGTTTTAGCTACTTAAAATACTAAAATCAGTCAGAGTAATTTAGGCTAGAACAGACCCTTAAGAGCATCGAGTCCAAATGGGCTTAAAGCCCACAAACTTGCTATTGAGCATTACCCAATGATCTCATTCACTGTTTGAAACTATTAACAGTATTCTATACATATATAAAAAGACATGATACATAGTGATAAGGAAAGATCTAAAACAAGTCTAGATAAGCAGTATTCACTCCCTCAGAGCTGATTTCAGACTGACTGCAAGTTGGGTATCAGAATCTGAACTACTGAGAGCGAGAATAATAGCTGTAAGAGTCAAAATGAAGCAATCATCACAGGATGAATGGTGAAGTTTTATTTGGTTCTTATTTCATAGGCTTTCTATTATTCCACTGAGAACTTACGAAATAAGAAAGTAATTTTATGCACACATCATGAACCTGAAAATCAAAGTTACAGAGATCCTTGATACAAACCATACTTCCTGATCAGATCCCTGGAAAGTTCATCTATCTATGCCTTCATTTTGATCTTAGTATAAGACCTCTTATACTATTCTCTGTAAGACAACAATGTCCATTGAACTTACAGGCTCGATAATGCAGGAATGAATGGATTAGTTATTGCTAAACTAATTGCTGCCTCAACAGCTTATCAAGACAACACCTACTAACAGAGCTGCTATGCATGCAGGAATGAAAGGTATTGCTTCCCTGCCATGCTGTCTCCCTCACCTTCCTCCCTCCACTTAATTAACACATTAGATCGTCTATTCATATGTTAAGGAATCAACACAAAAATAAAATGCAACACGTGCATGTGTAATCACATCCATTATGACTGAAAGATTTCCCTGGTTCTGCCAGTGCTTCACTCCAGCCTTGATTCAATGCCTCTCTCATGAACAGAGGACAAGCAGTCAGATGAAAATGGGACATCTACAGAAAAAACTGATGGCATCAGCTATTACTGAAGGAACACCACTTGTTTAGGGAATTCTTGTAGGATTATCCATCTTTGAGGCTGTTAGCAACTGGAGGTCATGTCTAACACAGAACTGACATATGCAGGATGCCTTGTCAGCCAATATATTCAGTACCACTCTTCTTAACACAGATGCTCTATTTTAAAGCAGAGTTTTAATTGCTTTATATTGTTGAATTTGAACAAAGTAAAAATATTACCACAATAGATTCTCAATTTTATGTCAAGTTATTGTTACAACTCTCAAAACTGTGGTACTTATACTCAGTTTCCAGTTAACTGAACAATTTACATTGAAGGTGATTAACCATTTGCAGACAGTAACTCCTAGAATAACCCAAACAGGAGAAAATAGTTATTTTCTGTGGAATGCTACTAATATTTCTGCTTTGTGAACAAATGAGGCTGAATCAACTGGCGTGGCTGGACTTATATATGATCACAGAGATGAAGTGTGCAAGGAATAAAGGGATTTAGCAGCAGAGGTTACCTACATCAGGGACAGAACATTACATCACCTAGGTCTTACCTTTCTTCTCCATATTCAGACTGAAGCCCTCAGACCCAAACAGGAAATGGAACAATAATCACAACATCAGGAAAAAAAATAAATAAATACTAGGAGATTTTTGTATAGCAACTTCCAACAGTGTTTAATGAGACTTTTACTGAGATAATTTGGACTGTGAATGGTGGTATCAATGCAACTTGACTAACAACAGCTGTTTATTGTATACAAATATGAGACAAATAAGACTAAAAATTTATTTTTGACTTTGCATATAAAGAGTTTCCTATATGAAAGCAAAAGCTTGCATACAACATCTTGTAGGTCTCCAAAGTTAAAAGTTACCATGCACACTGTCCACATATCTGGCCAGAAGGATTTTATCTAAAAAGGGTTGCTAACCATACTTAAAGTAGTGGACCTAATCCAGTATCTCATCGCTGGCTGAGCAACCTCAATTTATTAAATACACAAAACACTATGAACATAAGCTGTATTTCTTTATAAACACTGTTTAGACTGCACTTACTGCAGTTATTGGATCCCAGCATTTAGGAAAAAAAAATAGCAGCTGTACCAAATCAGCAGGTAGCAGATGGAAGAATTAGTTAGGTTTACGCAGGATATGAAAATTATGAAAGTGAGCCTGTCGTAACAGCCAGCAAGAGGCGTTTACAGCTGAAATATTATCTGAAGTGATTAAAAAAATTCTTAGAACAACTCACAAAAGAGCTATCCTTTTTCAAGGTAAGAAGCAGCACAGTATAGTGGTTTTGCCATGGAAGAGACACTTCATGATATACCGAAAAAGCAGCAAAGGACTAAAAAGTTCCTTCGTCCATGACAGCCTTAGATTCCTTGACTTTTCCTGTCTTTTTTATTCCTGGAGACAGGGCTTACCAGATTAGACATGATGTGCATCGGTCTGGACCCAGGCTAACAGACAGACTCAACAGCTGCAGGATGCCATGTGGATTTGAGGTTTCTGGCACTTACTCTGTGATCCCTGCACTTTGGTTTAGCATAAAGAACAGCGATGCCTAGGACATGTAAAGCATATAAATCAAGTAATGGAAAATCCTCTTGTCACACTAAAGTTGAAGCCAACAGATTTGATGCCCTTGAACCAAGAATAAGAACCACTACTGTAACTCTTCATATTCCGTTTCTCCAGCTGTATAAAGCACACTTATCTACACCGATTTTTAAAAACAGAAATGGTCAAATATTATCCTCTCTTACCATTCCAAAAGCCTGTGCAAAGTTCTGGGATGCTCCTAGAGAAGAAAATCAGCCTAAAGACTCCACAACAAAATGCCACAAAGTAACAAGCGGCTTGGATCTTTGTTTTCTTCACCACATGAAGAGCAAACTTTCCACCCAAGACAAATTTATATGGAGTATATATTACCAGAGTTTGTCACTGCACTACGGGAAAAGCTTTCTTCAAAGAGAAAAGTCCTGACTATATGAAATGTCGTTTGCTACAAATGAGGTATCACTACTTCTGATACCTCATTATGAAGAGGCAGAACTACAGACTTGTTCTGATTTAGCCTAAACTGTGTTACTAGAAGGACTGAACAGTCTTCTTTCCCCTCTCCAATCCCATTCTCATGAAGAAATACTCACACATATGGACCATCAAGACACTGATGATGACCACTAGGCACAATTTCTAGGAGAGTTCTGATATGAAATACACATGTAAAAAAATCTTCATTTCCTAGCTGAAGGCATAAAGACATGAATACTGCTTATGGCTTTGCTCTTTCTCTAGGTGTCCTTCTCACTCTGCTGTATAGGACAAAAAGTACTGCCACACTCAATTTTTCAAGTCCACATGTTTTTGAGTGCCCACTGTTTATATACTTAGTAAACACAATTTTGCAACTGGAAAATCTTCAAGTACTATAGCATATTTCAATATCCCAGACATTTCACCAGTTGTTTTAGTCATAGAAGCCAACAGCCCAATCATGAAAGCCTGCTGTAACACCCCAATGTAAACACATAACAAAGAATTAGTAGAACATTAACAACATAAGGAAGGAAGGAGAATACAAAGTTGAACAAATCCTATGTCTTCCCTTGAAATTATTCTTAGTGGATGAGGAACATACAGAAGAATACGGGTTGCATCAATTTGTTTCAGTATCTTTGGAAGTAAAAGCAAACCACTATTTTCCCTTACCAGCAAAAATACTTCACATAAGATCAAAGAAGTTATTTCCAACAATTGTGAGCCAAAGACCTCTAACATCTTTTTCCTCCTCGAAGTTCCAGAAGATTAAAAAAAGTATATTCTGTCTTTGACAGTCAAATTGCTCTACAAGATTAACTTCTTACTGTATGAGAAATTCCACTTGTAGCAGCAGAACTTTCAGTAAGAGAAAGACTTGCATAAACCAAGATACACAGAAGGATCCCTTTCATTAGGTTACTTTGTCTCCAGGAGATTGGACATATTAGGAATAAGATTTTACCTTTCATGAGAGCAAATTATTTAACTAATGGCATACAATTAAAAGTTAACAGTTAAGGCCTGTGCAGTCACATCTTGAATGTGTATAACTATTTCACTCTGAATCCTGTTTGTCTACCAGAAATTATATCGCTTTCCTTATTTTTACAGCAGTTGCTATGAAATCAGTCAACATAAATTTATGTTATAAGGAATTTTACTATACATTTCATTTTTTGTCTACGTATCTTTTTAACAGAGTTCTGTTAATATGCAGATTCTTTAACTTTTATGAGCCTTACAAACCATTTGTCAGAAAGTGGAGCACCTGAGATAGAAAACAGGCTTGCTTCCACAGTGATCTTGCAGGTAATTTCTCAGATATCCACTTGTCACTCCTTTGTGGAATATGAATTTCCTGTCTTCGTAGCTCATAAACAAACAAGATAGAAGTAGCATATGTTGACTGTGCAAAAAACAAGATGTTTCTGAACTTAACAGGGATTTGTCACTGTCATTTGTCACTCATCAGCATCTCAGGAATACTCCACTACAACTCAAATACTGAAAAGCAGTAAACATTTTATACTCTCAAAGTGTTTCTAACTTACTTAAATTCAAAAAAAGTTTCTAGCCACTGCTGTACAACACTCCATTTGTAAGAAACAGATTGGGAGTAATAAAATAAAAACACTTTATAAACCATAATGCGCAGAGAGCAAGTTAACATGCAAATGATTGCCCATGAGAAGAATAGAAAATTATAATTTCATTGAAAGCTACAAAAATCAAGTAATCTTAAACCTTCAATTTCTTAATCTTCTCTTACTACAGTTTTTGTCCTTGTGCAAAAGCAGTTTGGAGAAAATACCTTTGTCAGTTTTTGTTCTTGGTATGAAATGTCAAAATCACTCTGCTCTGAGCCATGTTTAAGTTGCCTAGGACTCAGATACTTCATATTAGCCGTTTCCCCAGAATCAGACACAGAAAGACTAAACCAAGAGAAAACTCAGATGGACAAAACGTGTCAGTTGGAAAGCACACCCTTGTTCTATGACGAAGTTGCAAGTGAACAAAATAAAGCATACATCACTGCAACATTTGAGTTGTTTGAGTTATTTTACTATTAGCCTTTTACTAAACAACAGTCCTCTCTCTTTAAGGAAAAAACCTACATGGGCAATTTGGTGTTACTTTGCAGGTGATGGTTCTTTAGCCTGCTGAGAGTCACATGTATGCTCTGAAAGGTTTAAGGAGTGGCGGAAAAGATTGCTTACTACAGAGCTATCAGGCTCTTTGCCTTTATCCCTATAAACACAATAAACCTGCTGACTTATGGTGGCTACCATTACAAGTTAGACAAGTCCAATAGGCTAAGGAAAGGACAGCAAGCTAGCCTCTTCAAAAAACGCCAAACAAACAAAAAAGTACTTCAGCAAGAACACTGAGTCATAACAGCAGATCTTTAGATGTCTACAAGAACATTACATCCTAAATAAAAATCAAAGACTAGAATGATCCACTTTAAGAAAAACTACTCTTACCTACAAAAGTATAGTACAAACAGTAAAAGAGGTAACTTCAATAGCACAAAAAATATATATTCTTTGTGATACAGAACTTGCTACTCCAGAGACAGATGAAGTTTGAGAAACACAATGTTAGCATGACACTAAATATATGTAACATTGTTTGAAGCAAGAATTAATGAGTTTTACAAGCAACTATTAGTTTGTTAAAGATGGATTTTTAAGCTAGACATGCAGACTAAGTATTCTGAATATGAAACATGCAATCACAGATATCTTAACTATACCGCATGCAAACTGGCACAATTACCTGTGTCGAGCTCATTTAGCCACGATTAGAGCAAACTTCAAAGATTTTTGTTACTTCCACTGAGCACGTTACAGATAATTAACAGGTTAGTGAGACTTTGCCAATTAGCTAAATTAACTGCACGATTAAGACAGTTTGTTGTATCAATAAGGTTATTTCTATTGCATTAGCAATAAGGTTATTAGCTTAGCAAAGCCAAAGCAAAACGTAAGTTGTCTTACCACATCATCTGTCAGTGTCTTGATATTTAAGTGCTGTAAATCAAACAGGAAACCAGTCATGTCAAAATTGTGCAGTAAAAACCCAAATCACCAAACCACCACCCAAACAAAAAGCAAGTGTCGGTTATTGTTATTCAAAATAAGACGCAAGTTAAACAATATTGAATTATGGTACTTGAAATGAAGTAATGATTTCTTGGCAAGTTGTACTCTGTTGGCTTACAGTGCATAGCGAGTTATATAAGGAATGCAGTGCAGATTCTGCTTTATATGCTCTAACGTGGAAGTTCAAGATTTGTGTCAACTCATGTACATTCCACTAAACAGACACAGGAAGCACAACATCAGGTTCACTTCTACTTGGGAACAGATGTTGGATGTTCTGCAACTGCTCTGCACAAAACACCATCATCATCCATGGAATCAGTGCAATATTTTTCAGATCTAGGTTTTGTTCTTTTTGAAAAAGGCAAAAGTTAATAGGATAGTTCAAGCCAGTGTCGGACCTTTCAATTAAGCCGTGAAATTCAGCATTAGAATTTACTGTGGTAAAGTGAGAAGATTTCCCTATTTTCTACATCCCAACATCTCACTGACCCAAGTCATCTCACTAATTAGTGAAAAAAAAAACCACCAGGCAACCAACTAAGGACACCAATGGTGTAAGAAACTCAATATACAGATATGAGCCTCCTAGGTTTTTCTCTTACTGGCTACCAACAATATAGTAGTCCAAAAATACCAGAATAAGACCTCTTTCAGACAATGTTGTGGGGTCTGGTTCAAAAGTAACTGCTACAAGGAAGTGAACCTACTTAACCAGCACTCATCTATCAACATTGGTGACACTGTATTTGCAGATTTCTTTACAAAGGATGAGAAACACCATGCAAATTACAACTTAATGTTCAAATCTTTTAGCATTCTAAACATTAGTGGGCTGAATGACTTGCAGTAAGACATCTCAAAAGATTTATTCTGTGAATCTTACAATACTTCTCAGTCAGAGGAGCTGGTTAGAACATGAGAACTGGGCTGATTGTTTTCCCCTCTCCCTCACCAAGTCCTTCTCTTCTGGCAAGGCTGTACAGAGTAAAACCAGTTGCAAACTTTTCTGGTCTTCTGTAGCATTCAAGTATACAGGGATGTAGAACATTACATGTGGTCTTAAGAAAATAAATAAGTAAAATCTTATCACATGGGATCTTTTAATGGCATTAAATTTAGAGGAGTGCTGGGACTCAAGAAAAGGAGTGTATTTTTATTCTCGCCCGGCCAAACAAACAAACCAAACACATGTCTAAGAAGGGGAAAAATAACTAGAACACAGTTAAGTAGAGGTTGGAATGCTTTACAACCACAGGAATATATTTTTATTTTCAGGCCTGTATATATCAGTTCACAGAACTAAGACATATTCTGCCCAAGTGAACAGGTTGCCCTAAACATAGGTCTGCAAGTAAATAAATCTGGGTTAAGTAATATTCCTATAGTATCGAGTTACTGATAAAAACATTATAATAAGCTTACAGAATACTGTTTTGCAATGGATAAAAATACTAATACATTATTCTGTGCCTTCCATTAACTACTCCAGAATAATATAATTATTGCTTTTGAGAACATCGGAGCTATGTACAAGTATTTCTCTAGTCTGTTTAGCACGTAGAAACTAGATACGAAAAACTGAAAAACAAATTAACAATATTGTAAGTACACTGACATCCTGTTTTCAAGTCAAGGAGATACAAAACCATCAAGAGATTAAGGAGTTAATTAGGGTACTTCAGGAGTCCAGATTTTTCAGTAGCACCTACATCTGGAAAAGCAGAAGTATCATCATTGCTTAGTCTTCAGCTATACAAACACGCTTATAAACAATTAACATTTTGAAAATACATTTTCCAGGGTAACTTGAGTTTTTAGTCTGGGACGTGGTGAAAGAGGTCATTGTGGTTTGCAACCAAGCAGAAGCAGTTTAGTTAAAACTAAATCACAATTAAGTATAGAGATGTATCATTTCTGAAGAGAGCAAACAATTTGACATAGAATTACTCCTTATTAAATATTACGTTCCTCAGGCATACTGATAAATAACAGATTTCATTGAACATAGGATATATGCATAGATTCAGTTTATGGTACAGTGTTCTTGGTAAGCTGTCAAAAAGCCCAACCTCAGAAACATCAAAGATACTGAAAGCCTTAGACAGAAACCAAAAGGTACAACAGAACAAAACAGCTGATGTTCACCACACATGCACAGCAACAAGAAGACTACCCTCAGGACAGAAAAGGATGATCTTACATTGCATATCCAAAGACTAGCACATACTGAAGGTTAATCTGCAAGACAGAGTTTTAACAAGTTGAGTCACTGTCTATATACATACCCCAGTCACCTCTGGGTACAGACAGTGAAGCAAAGCAAAGAAATAAGAAATGCCACTTAATTGGATCAACAGTACTAGTTTGATCATTTGTGTTGTTATATTAATGTATCTTTGCATATGCATATTTATAAACAAAATTTTATCTAAATGCAGAGCAAGCAGTGCAGGCCAGCAAGACGAGAATTCAAGACAATGCTATCTACTCACACAGGATTCCAGCCTCATGTCTTTAGCATTTTTTCCACAAGCATTACAGCTCAGCGTGACCCTGGAAACAACAAAGACTACGCCAGCATAATACAGAGTATGGTCTTTACCATCTAAAAGTTTTGGCACCTACCAAAAGGGGCAGCATCTCCATTCTCCACAAGTGCTCTTTTCACCATCACATAAGCACAGAATGACATTGCTCATCTGAATTTCCGAATGAAAATAGCATGTTTAAAAACAGTTTCTTTGGTACCTGAACTCAGATCACACCTGGCAGGGATGGACATTGTTAGTATGCCAGAGAGGCATGCAAAAGTCTGATTTGTTGATCATAAATGAAATTAGAAGACAGACAAGCACCCAGCCATACACATCTGCCAACAAGATGGGAGTTCTAGACGTGCAAAGTAACAGGATCTCAGGCAGTTAAACAAGAATTTCAACATGCATGTTCCTCCACCGCACTGAGGTACTCCAATTCACAAAAAGTAAAACACCCTACAGCCTGGCATGTAAATCCCTTTGGGAATCTTCATTTTTGCTTTCCTTGAAGAAGAAAACAAAGAAACAAAGAAAATTACATATAACACCCTCTCCAAACCACTGCATACATATACAGCTTCTTTGATACATTAAGAAGCGCTTAGAGCCTCCATGTAGGTATGAGGAAGAAAAAAAAAGTTTTTTTAAAAAGAGGGTTTAAGCAATGAGATGCAATGAGTTCTAGAACTGGTCAACTTAAGCCTGAATGCTGAAACTAGATAAACGAAGACTAAGGATGCACAAATAATCACATAATCCCCTCTGTACCTTTTTAAATTAGAAAGTGAGAAAGAACTCATCACACACTGCCATTAATTTGTATCATCAAAACGATTCAACACTGGCTGTTGTTTTTTCCCCAAAGGCTATTCTCCAGCAGAAACACAACCAGAAGACTGAAACAGGGATTGTAAGGAAACTGTAGACTCAGTTAGAGATGCAAATTGGATTAGTACAGTGAACGCTATTACTTTAGGATCTCCTTTGTCACAATCTCCCCTCAATAATTTTGCTACCTTAGTCTGTAAGCGCTATTTAGAAACTGCTGTATAACCCCACAGCATTTTCTACTTTTAATTTCCAGTATACTACTTCAGCATTTATTTAATGGTTTTATCACACAGTCTCTCTGTTGCTTGGAAAGCAGTCTGAAAAACGATCAGGGGAAAAATTATCTTAACATGACAGTTTCTACACGGTGATATTCTTTAGACATTGATGAGTTAAAATTGGTGTTTACAGGTAAGATTATATAACAAAGTGCTAGAACACAGCACTAAAATTTAATATCATAACCCACCGTGTTAATTCATGCCAACAAAAATAACACCATGAGGAATTTACAATTTTACAAAGCTGCAATAAAGTGTTTTAGGTAACATCTGTTCAGCAGTCATTTCTGTAAAAGACTAATTTAGATTCAAGGTCTTACACTGCAGCGTAACTGCAGCAATAATTCAGTCACTTCGTAATTAAAGATATTGACACAGATCGGTCTTACCTTTCTACTCTATGACAGAGAAATGGCAGTGCTTTTGCTCTTAACTACATCTTTCTTTGATTTACAGACACTGTTAAATGCAAGTGTTAACTCGTTAATTTTTAACGGATTGGTGCAAACAAGAAAGCCTTCTTGACTCATATACATTTCATGAAGAACTTAATCAAAAACATAACCTGAAAGTCACTGAAGACAAGTCAACATTATGCTGAAATTCATACAAAACACCTCTAACTTCAGCTAGAAATTAAAGTTGATCTTTTGAGGACTAGTGCCTACAAGATGTAGTCCCAGTGAAGTGCAATTGGAAGCCATATTATCTGCCACTCACTTTTATGATTTCCAAATATTTCTTGGGGGGGGGTGGATAATCAATGAGAGCAAGTGGCAAGCAACTGCTTTTTACCCCACCTCCCAAGCAGACTTAAAGTTTCCTGCTTTGTCAAAGTATACATAGAAAACAGGTATAATCTCTGCCACCCTTCAGCTCATTTCCTCTTTTTGCCAAGCCCTAAACCTCAAGGGTCAATGTAAGAGCTTTCAATAAGCTGAAGTACCATAGCACCATAGAATATCTTTTACCCTTCTAAGAGTCCCACTCTTGCAAAATCTTGGACCTGCTGTAGCCAAGCTAATAGGAGCTTCAAAAAAAAAAATAATCTGTAAATAAACAGAGATAACTGAGGTATACAACTCATTCACCTCTTCTGAGAAGCTATTCAGAAAGGCAGTAGTACTTCAAGATTATATTTGACTGGAATCAACTACTGTAATTGTTTAGCCAAAAGACTCTTTCTTCATCCTTCAAATGAAGTGCATTTTAAAACCAGATTCTCCTCATGCTAAACAAGAATTTTCTTTGGAAGAAAAAAAAAAAAAGGTGGTACATGCTAACGATGTCAGCTTCGTCAACCAGCAATCCAATTTACCTCAAGGTTTGTCAGGGAACCGAATTATTTTTCTGATTAGCATATCTGCTGTGACAGATCAATATGCTGCATTGATTGGAAGGGTCCAACCTGGAACTTATTTTCAAGCCTTTTGCACAGAGGAAAATTAGACTAATAAAACCTGGATGACTTGATTTCACTGAATCTAACAGCCAATTTCATCCACATTTGACAGACCTATAAGAGATCAGAAACATAACTCAGCTGACATGAATAAGTATATCACTACAAGTATCCCAAACATAGAGAAGGCTACAACCTGTATCTAAGACTGGATTACAGAGAATTCAAAAGGATGAGGGAAGTTTTATGTATTCCTACACAACACTAACTTAACTAATAGAAGCGTATTGAAGATGTGTTATGGAAAGAATTAGGTGTGAACAAGTCAACACAAACAAAACAGGTTGGAAAAGACCTTTAAGATCATTGAGTTGAAACATTAACCTAGCACTGCCAAGTCCACCACTAAACCATGTCCCTAAGTGTCACATCTACACATCTTTTAAAGACCTCCAGGGAAGGTGACTCAATCACTTCTCTAGGGAGCCTGTTCCAACCCTTGACAACCCTTTCAGAGAATATATTTTTCCTAATATCCAATCTAAACCTCCCATGGAGCAACTTGAAGCTGTTTCCTCTTGCCCTATCACTTGCTAATTGAGAGAAGAGGCCAACACCCGTGTCACTACAATCCCCTTTCAGGCAGTTTTACAAATAGATAAGGTCTCCCCTGAGCCTCCTTTTCTCCAGACTAAACAACTCCAGTTCCCTCAGCCGCTCCTCATAAGACTTGCGCTCCAGACCCTTCACCAGCTTCGTTTCCCTTCTCTGGACACGCTCCAGCATCAAAATGTCCTTCCTGTAGTAAGGGATCCAAAACTGAACACAGTATTCGAGTTGCAGCCTCACCAGTGCCAAGTACAGGAGGACAATCACTTCCATAGTCCTGCTGGCTACACCATTTCTGATACAAGCCAGGATGCTGTTGGCAGCCTCGGCCACCTAGGCACACTGCTGGCTCATGTTTAGCCGGCTGTCAACCAGCACTGCCAGGTCCTTTTCAGCCAAGCAGCTCTCCAGCCACTCATCTCCAAGCCTGTAGCATTGCATGGGGTTGTTGTGACTCAGGTGCAAGACACAGCACTTAGTGTTGCTGAACCCCATAGAATTGGCCTTGGCTCATCGATATAGCCTGGCCAGAGCCCTCTGTAGAGCCTTTCTACTCTCAATGAGGTCAACATTCACATCCAACTTGGTGTTGTCTGGAAACCTACTGAGGGAGCACTCGGGGATGCACTCAATCTATCCTCCCTCCATTTTTGGAGAGGAGATGCACCATCTCCCCCTCAAAAAAAAAACAAAAAAAAAAAAGAAAAACAAAACAAAACAAAACAAAGAAACAAAAAAAAAACGGGGAAAAAAAAACCAGACCAGCCTTGTAAGACAACAGGAGACAGACAGTTCACCAATTTTAGTTTTAATAGCAGAGTGATAAATATTCAGTTTTGCAATGATTTAGGGCAGAAATTTACAAAGCAATAGTTAGAAACATGTACCTCATAGTACCCTTCAAGTGAACCATCCCAATGAAAGAAGCTAATTGATGTCTACAACTACTGAAGTAATTCTACATGTACCACTGTGTATGTTTCTTCACCAAAAATTATTGGTCAGGACAAGCCAGGGATTAGAGACTACAGTTCAAAGGTTATAGTAGCTCCAGCAGCTCCTTTGATTTTGTGGCATGAAGCAGTCTGCTGCTTTTAGTAACTGCTAAATTCCACAGATCACATTTGTAAACTATATGCCTCACAGCAGTTTACATGAAGATAGAGACAAAATCCTAAACTCTATTCAAGAAATATTCATCTCTGACTCTTCTTAAGGTCACCCAGTGACACTAACAGCAGACCTAGAGCACAAATGATGGTTTGGAGAACCATCATTTGTCAGCCCCCTATCAACATTCGAAGGTGAAAATCTTTGTTTTAAGAGATTACTTAAAGCTGAAAAACAGGACTACTGTCTACGGTCAAATGCTTTTGAAAGTTGCAGTTTGACAAGGCATTCTCATTAATTAAGGATACTCTCAGTCATGCCTCCTTAAAGGGTTTCAGAAACTGGCCAAGGGGAACTGGGACAGGACAAAATAAAATAAATAAATAAATGAAACCAGAACAACCACCCACATGGTTATCATATACTTAAAGCTAAGTCAGATGCCCAAACGCAACTCCCTTTATTTTCTTTAGCTGTGTCAAAAATCAACACTGTGGCCTTAAAAAGCCAGTCAGCTGATGCCCATATCCCATATGCGCACATGCTCAAAACCACCCTTGCCTAGCCTGGGAAGTCTAGACTTTTATCAAAGCTCATCTTCACCGAAGAAAAGGTCTTCTTTCATTGAAAAGCCAATCAGATGCCATCTAAGAAAAAAATTTCAATGTCTTCTATCACATATCTGGCAAGGTTATACTCCCTATAAATTAACGTATTTCTATTTTAACATATGGTGAGGAAAATAATGAACAAGATGGCAACACTCTATTTACATGCTAACACATAGGGAAAAGAAGTGACAATGATTGCAATAACCAATTTGCATCCAAACTTATCAGTTAAAGTATCAACAATAAGTAAAACCTCTTGACTCCATGCTCCTGTCAGCCTCAAACACATACAAATCCATGTCTCCCACTCACCACTGGAATAATCCAACCATCAACCAGTAACACTATCCAACATTTCCAACTGGGCAGACAATATAGGTTTTTCCTCAGAGATCCGATCCTAAACCATGTCCAGCCATGTCACCTGCATGACTAAAATGCACATAGCCCCAGTAGATACATGGCCATTTATGAAGACAAGCAAACAGCGCTGGGTGACAGTTTCATATATGCCCATTCTAACAGGCAAACAGACACAAAGACTTGGTTCAAACAGCAACCTGGGCAGCCACAATATGGAAAGGGAAACACGAATGCCTGGAACAAGTTGTGACCTTCCAGAACAGGTTTGGCCAGCCTACAGTTTGATATTGCTTAATAACTAATTTTTGAAGCTTAAGTGCCAGACATTTATGTGCTAAATATCACACAAAGACACCTTAGAATCAAGAATCTATTGTATATTATGTATGATCGTATCTATTTTGTGAGCACATAATACACGCTCGGAGCAGGTGGGCTGAACAAAGGCTAGCATGTGCATCACCTGAATATGAGCATGAGATGAACCTCCTGCTCTGCATGTAGTACGTATAGGACCTGTAGAACATTTGTTTGTCCTGGATTTAATACTTGGAACTTCCATTATGTCCAAACAAAACCTGGCTATTTCTAGGTGCTTTCTTAGTTAGAGCACATCTTACACATACGTTATCTTGCAGACAATTATTAGCTGTTTCAAGTTTCCCAGTTTCTTCATGTGCAAGCCAAAATTTTGTAAAAGCAGGACTAGAGAAAACAACTTTATTATGTTCCTTAAATTCAAAGACTCAGATTTTCACTATATGGTTTACATCTCTAAAACAAATAAATAAATAAAAATCTAGTTCCAAAAAAGCAACATCATTTAAGAGCTGAAAGTCTGTTCTGTTCCTCTTACACCTATAGCTGTACAGCGAGTAAGACAATAAAACTTAATGACGAAGAGGAGAGACCTGGAAACGTGCTGCAAAATAAAGCCAGGTCTTTTCAGACAGGCAAGAAAGAGGTGAGCTGGAGCAGGCGGGCTCACCCTTTGAAGACCAGTTGAAGTTGACGGCGCCGTTTCACAGCCCGTCTATTCCTACCCGACGCCCCCCAGTTTCTCAGGGGTCTGCAGGTCAGTGACTGGCCTCAGGGAAAGGGGAAGGGGGGACAGGCCAGCTGCACGGTCGGGCCCCCTCGGCACAGGCCGAGCAGGAAGACGCGCCAATG
>NW_010170171.1:0-3528 GCF_000695765.1 Mesitornis unicolor | reverse complement strand
GGAGATGTGGTCAAACAACGCTGTCTCTGAAAGGGAATTGCCCAAAATGCTCCTTGTGGCCACCGAGATGGGGCTGTTGAGCCTCGTGCTGCGGGTCCATCGCTCGGGTGCATCGCTTGGGGGGCAGCCAAAGGGAATTGTCTCCCATCCCCTTAGGACAGGGCAGTGACCGAGCCTCCCCGTGCGCCCTTGGGGTTACACTGGGGGAACCTCTGTGGGTTTTGCGCCTCGGAAAATTTTGGAAACCGCTTGTGCGGAAGAAGCCGGCAGCGTCTCGGCAAGTGAAATACCCCGAGGGCTGGGTTGTTCCAGCCAAACTTTGTTGCCTGCTTTAATCGTCTGCTGAATCCATTAAGGCCGCTCGAGCAGAGCCCTGGGGTCGGCCTGGGGCCATTGCCAAGGGCTGTGGGGGCGGCGGAGCTGGCCCTGCTTACTGGGATTTGGGTTCACCTGAAGGGGTGCTGGCTCATGCAGGATTTGGCCCCAACGCTCAGAGGAGCCCCCCCCGGGCACATTGGGTCAGAATTAGGAGTAGGGTACGGGGAGGACGTCGGGGGTGACAGCAGCGCCACCCGTTTGGGGTTTGGGACAGTGGGGACGTGAGGGGGACTCGCGGTTGCGCGCCCGGGTTTGGGAGTGTGGCATTGCTGGCACTGCTGAGGATTGGGATTTGGGGTGTTTTGAGGGATTTAGGGTACATTGAGGGATTTGGGGTGCTTTGAGGGACTTGGGTTCTGTGAGGGATGTGGGGTACATTGAGGAATTTTGGGGTCCTGTGAGGGGTTTGGGATGTTTAAGGGAATTGGGTGCATTGAGAGGGTTGGGGTGCTTTGAGAGATTTGAGGTGTTTGAGGGATTTGGGGTACATTGAGGGATGTAGGGTGCTTAAGGGATGTGGGGTACATTGAGGGATTTGGGGTGCTTAAGGGTTGTGGGGTGCTTTGAGGGATATGGGGCATTGAGGGGTTTGGGATGTTTAAGGGAATTGGGTGCATTGAGGGGGTTGGGGTGCTTTGAGAGATTTGAGGTGTTTGAGGGATTTGGGGTACATTGAGGGATGTAGGGTGCTTAAGGGATTTGGGGTACATTGAGGGATTTGGGGTGTTTGAGGGATGTGGGGTGCTTAAGGGATGTGGGGTGCTTTGAGAGACTCAGGGTGCTTGAGGGACTTGGGGTGCTTTGAAGGGTATGGGGCATTTGAGGGATGTGGGGTGCTTAGAGGGGTTTGGGGTACATTGAGGGATTTGGGGTGCCTTTGAGGGACTTGGGGTGCATTGAGGCATTCAGGGCATGGGTGTTTTGAGGGATTTGGGGTACATTGAGAGATTTGGGGTACATTGAGGGATTTGGGGTGCTTTGAGGGACTTGGGTGCTGTGAGGGGTTTGGGACGTTTAAGGGAATTGGGTGCATAGAGGGGTTTGGGGTGCTTTGAGAGATTTGGGGTACTTTGAGGGATGTGGGGTACATTGAGGGACTTGAGGTGCTTTGAAGGATATGGGGCATTTGAGGAATGTGGGGTGCTTTGAGGGATTTGGGGTGCTTAAGGGATGTGGGGTACATTGAGAGATTTGGGGTGTTTTGAGGGATTTGGGGTACATTGAGAGATTTGGGGTACATTGAGGGATTTGGGGTGCTTTGAGGGACTTGGGTGCTGTGAGGGGTTTGGGATGTTTAAGGTTAAGGCATGTGGGGTACATTGAGAAATTTGGGGTGCTTAAGGGATTTGGGGTACATTGAGGGATTTGGGGTGCTTAAGGGTTGTGGTGTGCTTTGAGGGATGTGGGGTACATTGAGGGATGTGGGGTACATTGAGGGATTTGGGTGCTGTGAGGGATTTGGGATGCTTTGAGGGATGTGGGGTGTTTAAGGGAATTGGGTGCTTTGAGGGATTTGGGGTACATTGAGAAATTTGGGGTGTTTGAGGGATTTGGGGTGCTTAAGGCATGTGGGGTACATTGAGAAATTTGGGGTGCTTAAGGGATGTGGGGTACATTGAGGGATGTGGGGTGCTGTGAGGGATGTGGGGTACATTGAGGGATTTGGGGTGCTTAAGGGATGTGGGGTACATTGAGGGATTTGGGGTGCTGTGAGGGATTCTGGGTGCTTTGAGAGACTTGGGTGCTGTGAGGGATGTGGGATGCTTGAGGGATTTGGGGTGCTTAAGGGATGTGGGGTACATTGAGGGATGTGGGGTGCTGTGAGGGATGTGGGGTACATTGAGGGATTTGGGGTGCTTAAGGGATGTGGGGTACATTGAGGGATGTGGGGTGCTGTGAGGGATGTGGGGTACATTGAGGGATTTGGGGTGCTTAAGGGATGTGGGGTACATTGAGAAATTTGGGGTGCTTAAGGGATGTGGGGTACATTGAGAAATTTGGGGTGCTTAAGGGATGTGGGGTACATTGAGAAATTTGGGGTGCTTAAGGGATGTGGGGTACATTGAGGGATGTGGGGTGCTGTGAGGGATGTGGGGTACATTGAGGGATTTGGGGTGCTTAAGGGATGTGGGGTACATTGAGGGATTTGGGGTACATTGAGGGATTTGGGGTGCTTAAGGGTTGTGGTGTGCTTTGAGGGATGTGGGGTACATTGAGGGATGTGGGGTACATTGAGGGATTTGGGTGCTGTGAGGGATTTGGGATGCTTTGAGGGATGTGGGGTGTTTAAGGGAATTGGGTGCTTTGAGGGATTTGGGGTACATTGAGAAATTTGGGGTGCTTAAGGGATGTGGGGTACATTGAGGGATTTGGGGTGCTGTGAGGGATTCTGGGTGCTTTGAGAGACTTGGGTGCTGTGAGGGATGTGGGATGCTTGAGGGATTTGGGGTGCTTAAGGGATGTGGGGTACATTGAGGGATGTGGGGTGCTGTGAGGGATGTGGGGTACATTGAGGGATTTGGGGTGCTTAAGGGATGTGGGGTACATTGAGGGATTTGGGGTGCTGTGAGGGATTCTGGGTGCTTTGAGAGACTTGGGTGCTGTGAGGGTTTAAGGGAATTGGGTGCATAGAGGGGTTTGGGGTGCTTTGAGGGATGTGGGGTCCTTAGAGGGACTTGGGGTGCTTTGAGAGATTTGGGGTATTTAGAGGGATTTGGGGTGCCCTGAGGGATGCGGCTGCTCCTGCTTCCCTCCCAGAGAGGGGAGGGGGGTGGACCAGGTCCCTCATGGCCTTTTGGGGCCAGCGAGGGCCCGCAAGGTTGGATGCTGGAGGCCCACCTGGGCTAGCGCCGGAGCTGCCCCCGGGTCTGGAATAGAGATTTAGAGAGAGAGGGGGGGAAATATATGACTATAGAAAACGTACACTTGTGTAATGTCTCCAGCATAACCCAGGGAGAAAAAAAAACCCTTTCATGCAGGAATTCAAGGTCTCTCCCAGCTGGTCCTGCCGCAGGGCCCCGGCGGGGGGAGCTGCCTCAGAGCCTGTTGACATCGAGCAGCTTCCAGTGGCTTTGTTCCTCCTGCCTTGGCTCTGTGATTGTATTTATCTCCTGTCCTGCTGTAGGGCTGGGCTGGGCACTGAACCCTGGG
>NW_010170170.1:1388-5260 GCF_000695765.1 Mesitornis unicolor | reverse complement strand
CCTCCCTGCCCTCGTCCCACCCGTTTGGTGCTATCTCCAAACTGAGGGAGCCCTTGATCCCCTCACCCAGGGGATCCTCCCCTCACCCTGTTAAACAGGACCAGCTCCAAAACTTATGCCAGGGTAACGGCAGCACAGAGGCACAGAAAACTTGTTTCCTTAAATCAGTTTGGTTTTTCCTTTCGTTAAATACTCCAGATAAGAAATAATTTTAGGAGCCTTGAAGGGCTGTTTCAGATTCAACTGGAAAGGGTTCTCAGGGCCTGGCAGGGGCTGCCCAGGGCAGTGGGGGAGTCCCCATCCCTGCAGGGGTTCCCAAACCGTGTGGATGTGGCATTGGGGACGTGGTTTGGTGGGGTTGGGTTGACAGTTGGATGCTCCTGGAGGGGTTTTCCAGCCTTCCTGACTCTGTGACTCTGTGATCATTATAAAACCAGTTCCTGAGTATGTGTTTATCCCTTTAGCAGTCCAGGTTTGGCTGCTGCTTCTGACGGTCCTGCATTTGGCCTTGTTACTGTTACAGAATCCCAGAATGTGAGGAGCTGGAAGGGACCTGGAGAGCTCCCCCAGTGCAACCCCTGCCAGAGCAGGATCACCAGAGCAGTCACACAGGAACACCTCAGGGCTTTGGGGGTCTCCACACAAGGAGACTCCACAACCTCTCTGGGCAGCCTGGGCCATGCTCTGCACCCTCACACTGACAAAGTTTGGCCTCATCTTCAGCTTGAACCTCCTGTGCTCCAGCTTGGGACCATTGCCCCTTGTCCTGCCATTGGCCATCCCAGAGCAGAGCCTGGCTCCTTCCTCCTGACACTGCCCTTTCCCAATGGATCCCCAGGAATGAGGGCACCCCTCAGGCTCCTCTGCTCCAAGCTCAAGAGCCCCAGCTCCCTCAGCCGCTCCTCAGCAGGAGATGCTCCCCAGTGGTCACTTCTCCAAGTGATAGTGCTTGGATGGTGAGGATACATGGCAAGGCCACTGTGTCACCATGGCTGCCGCATCCACACCTCATCTCTGTGGCCCTGCTGGGCTCTTTCAAGCAGTTCCTGTCCTTCTGGACCTTTTTCATCCCTGGAGCTCCCAGCCCGTTACAGTCTGGTTGTGTTAACTGCATCAGTGATTTGTGGTGTTTAGTATTTCAGTTTTTAGAAGTTCCTCAAGCATCTTAAAGACAGCGTTGACAGGAAACGGTGCTGAATCAGAAGCCGTGCATCGCAAGAAGAAATTGCATTTACCACTCCTCAGGTTTATGATACTCAGCAACTTTCTGGCCCTTTTCAGCTTCCCGTAGCCCACTTCCTGTTATTCAGTCGCTGGTTTTTCTTACCAACATTTTAGCAGGAGGTGAAATGCAACTTGAGTTCTAGAAAGAAGGGCGATTTACAACTTAACGCTGAAAGAAAGGGCTTGTGAGCTGAGGCGGATTAAAGCAGATTGGCTGATTATTGCAGAAGGGGCAGCTGCTTTTCTATGCTATGATTTTATTTAAAGTAATGAACATTTTTATGATAGCCACACCAATTTATTTGTTGATACAACCCATTCATTCATTCATGGAGCGTTCAACTTGCGTCATGGCCAACGTTTTCCTGGCCCTTTGTGTTTATTTCAATATATTTTCATATATTTTAGCAGTTATGTTGTGTATTGTAGAAGACTGCAAGTGCTTCGTGTATGCAAATGGACACCAGCCTGTGTTTTGTGTGTGTGTGTGTGTGTGTGTGTGTGTCCTGCTGCTTCCACACATGGCATAGCTGCGTTTTGAGAGCTTCCCTCATCAGTCTTGGTGCTACCAGGATTTGGGTAGGGCTCTGCTATTGCCCCTGCATTGGCTGCAGGCACCACAGGGCTGGATGTGTTGGTGCTGAAGGTCCTGCACTGGTCTGGGGCAATCCCAAGCACAAACGGACGGAGAATGGATGAGAGCAGCGCTGAGGAGAAGGACTTGGGATGTTGGGGGATGGAAAACTCAACGTGAGCTGAAATGGGCGCTCACAGCCCAGAAACCAACCCCATCCTGGGCTGCATCCCCACAGTGTGGCAAGGGGGGACCCTGCCCCTCTGCTCTGGTACCAGAGACCCCCCCTGCAGGGCTGTGTCCAGCTCTGGCCCCACCAGCAGAGCCCAGGGAGCGGTTGGAGTCCAGAGGAGGCCACAGAGACGCTGAGGGGCTGGAGCAGCTCTGCTGTGGGGACAGCTGAGAGAGTTGGGGGTGTTCAGTGTGGAGAGGAGAGGAGAGGAGAGGAGAGGAGGGGAGGAGAAGGAGAAGGAGAAGGAGAAGGAGAAGGAGAAGGCTGCAGGGAGACCTTCGAGCACCTTCCAGGACCTGAAGGGGACAGGAAAGCTGGGGAGGGACTTTTGAGAAGGGCTGCAGTGCTGGGACCAGGGGGGATGGCTTTAGACTGGAATTGGGGAGATTTCCACTGGATGTGGGGCAGCAATTCCTGGCTGTGAGGTGGGGAGGCCCTGGCCCAGGTTGCCCAGAGAAGCTGTGGGTGCCCACCACAGCACAGTACACAGCACAGCACAGCTCAGTAGGGTACTCCTACTCCTACTCCTATTCCTATTCCCATTGCTATCCCTATCCCTATCCCTATTCCTATTCCTATCCCTATTCCTGTTCCTATTCCTATTCTTATTCCTATCCTTATCCCTATCCTTGTTCCTAATTCCTATCCCTATCCCTATCTCGTTCTATATATTATGAGTTGTTCCCTAAGGTTTATATTTATTGGCAGGTCAGCTCTAGGTTTGCTGGTGTTGCTGTTGCTCACAGTGTCCAGTACGTTGTGGGTTGGTTTTGGGGTTTTTTTAATACTGTCCAATTCTGGTCTATTTATTTCCTGCTCTTCTGGCCACATTGGAGCCGTTTCTTCCACTTCCATCAATCACCGACTGGTGCTGTTTGGGCTGATGAGCACGGCACTGCAACAGAAATCACACAAAAATCCCCCAAAGCCTTTCGTGCGGATTTTGTACAGCACGGCAGCGTGGTTGTCCTGTCCGTGACCAGCCGTGAATCCACTCCAGCAGAGCATTTCTGTGTGTGAACGTGCTCGGGGTTTAGGTCAAGCTACCTGCAGTTCGAGTTCCTTGGTACATACATTGTGGACGTTATTCAGCTGTAATCTAAGCCGTGTTCCTTCTCTGGTGGAAGACGTTTAAGTTGTTAACATTTGAGACTGGAACCGATTTAAATTTTAAGACTGTAACTGATTTAGAGTTTAAGAATTTAGCGGATTTAAAATTTAAGACTAACGGATTTAAAATTTAAGACATGGATTTAAAATTTAAGACTGTAACTGATTTAAAGTTTAAGAATTTTCTTTAAAATTTAAGAATTTAATGGATTTAAAATTTAAGGCTGTAACTGATTGAAAATTTAAAAGTTTAACTGATTTAAAATTTAACGGATTTAAAATGTAAGAGTTTAATTGATTGAAAATTTAAGACTGTAACTGATTGAAAATTTAAGACTGATTTAAAATTTAATGGATTTAAAATTTAAGAATGTAACGGATTTAAAAATTAAGGCTGTAATTGATTTAAAATTTAACTGATTTAAAGTTTAAGAATGTAATGGATTTAAAATTTAAGAATGTAACGGATTTGACATTTAATGGATTTAAAGTTTAAGAATATAATGGATTTAAAATTTAAGAATGTAACGGATTTGAAATTTAATGGATTTAAAATTTAAGAATTTAACTGATTTAAAAATTTAAGGATTTAAGAGATTTTAAATTTAGGAATGTAACCGCTTATAAAACTTAAGAACTTGATTTAAAATTGAAGAATTTAATGGAATTAAAATTTAAGGCTGTAACTGATCTAAAATTTAAGACTGTAACTGATTTAAAATTTAATGGATT
>NW_010170170.1:0-1328 GCF_000695765.1 Mesitornis unicolor | reverse complement strand
AATTTAAGAATGTAACAGATTTAAAATTTAAGAATTTAACTGATTTAAAAATTTAAGGATTTAACAGATTTGAAATTTAGGAATGTAACTGCTTATAAAATTCAAGAATTTGATTTAAAATTGAAGAATGTAATGGATTTAAAGTTTAAGGCTGTAACTGATTGAAAATTCAAGACCGATTTAAAATTTAATGGATTTAATATTTAAGAGGACATTTAATGGATTTAAAGTTTAAGAATATAATGGATTTAAAATTTAAGAATGTAACGGATTTGACATTTAATGGATTTAAAGTTTAAGAATATAATGGATTTAAAATTTAAGAATGTAACGGATTTGAAATTTAATGGATTTAAAATTTAAGAATTTAACTGATTTAAAAATTTAAGGATTTAAGAGATTTGAAATTTAGGAATGTAACCGCTTATAAAACTTAAGAACTTGATTTAAAATTGAAGAATTTAATGGAATTAAAGTTTAAGAATTTATCAGATTTAAAATTTGAGAACTTCACTGATTTAAAATTCAAGAACTTTCTTACAGGCTAACAGCTACCTCAGAGTATTCAGCTCAGTATTAGGAGGAGGAGTAATCAGCGGAGACGCCGAATTAACTCTTGTTTCTGGCCTTGCAGCCCGCTGTGTCCCATCACCATGTTCTGGAAGTTTGATTTGAACACGACGTCGCACGTGGACAAGCTGCTGGATAAGGAGGATGTGACGCTGCACGAGCTGATGGACGAAGATGACGTCTTACAGGAGTGCAAGGCGCAGAACCGCAAGCTGCTGGACTTCCTCTGCCAGCAGCACTGCATGGAGGAGCTGGTCAGCCTCATCACCCATGAGCCGCCCGTGGACATGGACGAGAAGGTCCGCTTCAAGTAGGTATTTGTACAAAAAAAACCCAAAAATAGAGATATTGGTGGTGGACGTGCTCTGGTGCAAGAGGGATGCGACCTCTTTGGTCTTAGGATTAAGGCTTTTTAGCGCTATGAAATATTTCACAGCCTTTTGTTGTTTAGTGGGGTTGAGTGCACCCTGAGCAGGTTTGCTGATGGCACTGAGCTGGGTGGTGAGGTTGATGTGGCATCCAGAGGGACCTGGACAAGCTGGGGAAGTGGGCCCAGGGGAACCTCATGGCGTTCAACAAGGACAAATGCAAGGTCCTGCACCTGGGTAGGGGCAGTGGTGGTTACCAGTACAGACTGGGAGATGATGTGCTGGGAAGAAACCCTGAGGAAAAGGACTTGGGGGGTACTGGGGGGTGAGAAGCTGGACATGAGCCACCAAAGTGCACCTGCAGCCCAAAGCCAACCACATCCTGGGCTG
>NW_010170169.1:0-714 GCF_000695765.1 Mesitornis unicolor | reverse complement strand
ACAAACCCAGCTCTCAGCCTCTCCTCATACACCGTGTAAGCTGTGTGCTTCAGAGCACATAATAGCTCATGTGTGTCCGACAATTTACCTAAGGAGGCTGGCTGTGTTCTGTGCAGGAAAGCATCTCCAGAAAACATTTTAGTGTATCGATGCCAAACCCTTACGCAGCTATTACACATACCCCAAATTATGCTACTTAGTTATCTCTGTAATGCTGTCTAGCCTCCTAATTTGGACATCTAAAGGATGTGATGGGCAGAAACTTTTGTCCACATTCCCACTATTTAGTAGTTAACTACTCAGTCAGTTATAAAATTAGTTGGTTGTAGGAATGCAAAAACTGAAATGTAAAATTAATTACCTTTATGCATGAAGGCAATTACAAGCAATACAGACATGCATTCTGTGGCCATATATACATACACATCCAGTTTACAGTGTACTCAGATATACTGTGACAAAAGCAGTATGCAAACCATAGTAATACATGATGCTTGCATAACAATAGTATAGTTTTCATCATGAACCTGTAACAGCTCCCCTTGACCCACTCTCTTCTCTACCACCCTCAAGACTCTTGATGCAATCCTGAGCAGCTATAAACTTTCATTTAATGTAAAAAAACCCCACACTCAAAATCAGAACATCAGATCAACTCTGACCTGCTATCACACAGAGCACCGCTGATTCGAACCTGCTGAATATGAACTCTGA
>NW_010170168.1:71122-102998 GCF_000695765.1 Mesitornis unicolor | reverse complement strand
TTCTGTGATTCTGTGTGATTCTGTGATAGACCTGATGTAGGGCAGAGCAGTCGTCCTATACTTTATGGGGAGGAGGAATTGTTTCCAATTATGAGATATATATGTTGATACATAGCAGAATATCTACAAGGTTTCAAGATCCTCCATAGCTGGACTACTCCTGGATGGGGTCTACCTGTGTTGCTCAACGTTTCCACTTCTCTCTACTTGGAAGTACAACTCCTTGTACTTTGATCCTTGGAATTACTTTTAACTTGTTATTTAATTCCTACCTGCAGCTTTAACATCCATTCAGTTCTGCCCATACAGCAGTTTTCAAGCTGCAGTATAGTGTTAAACCCCCAGGAGTAGATAGTTTACATCTTTACATGGTTTCATAGTCAACCTAGACAGACCTCCAGAGTTGTGGCCACGTGTAAGAGAGTTCGATGCTCACTGAAGTAGCTGTTTACCTACACTGGAAATCTTTTACATAACAAAGTCATGCTCCTAAATGGATGGTCATAAAAAGTGGCTCATCATTTGGTATTTTTGAGGTAGCAGTTGTTAAGAGAGTTGCATATTTAAACTGCTAACAAATTTCAAAGTTGAATGGTGTTTTCTTACTTCCTTACACAGAACTTGGCTTGAGAAGAACAAAGTTCTCAGTGGTTCAAACCTGAAGGTAGTAATATCAAAGGGTCCAGTTCACTGGAAAGAAACAGTTACGGTCTGGAAAGATAAATTGACATTTCTTTAAGCTAATGGTTGGATTTGACTAAATTAAACTCTTTTCTAAAACAACCTCAACATATAAACAAAAAAAACCCACAAAAAAAAAACCAAAACCAAAACAACACCCTTGTTTGTGTTTTTTCTTATGTTCTAAATATTTTCAGGCAAAAAAACCCTATTATAAATAGCTAAACAATTCTGACTGTTCCTGAAAGTAAATGTCAAGAACAGTTTCTGCAGTTAAGTACTGTAACTCAAAGCAGGTTATGTTTTCTTACGGCACTGGTTAGACTAAATTGCTTCAATGAGTGTAGTGTTTGCTCAAAACAGACATGTGATAGCTGTAGAAAATCCTTTTTAGGCAAATACGGATCTTTTTTCCTCCTCCTTTCTTTTTCTCCTCCCCAGTCCATCATATACCTGCTGCCCTGCGCACAGTTATTCCATGTTACTCTGCATAACAACACAACATCTTCCTGTAGGTGGTATGATTGTTCTCCTGTTCGAATTGGTTTTGCCTTTTCCCTCACTGAAGGTCATTGATTTCTGCAGAAACCATATAATTCCTGGGAATGATTTGGACAGCAGTGTCCTATCCCTTCCTTCATACAGCTGCTTGTTCTCTGGTAGCCAGGCAGAAAATGTTTCCAGAGCACCACAGAAAACCAACTCCTATTTTTGCAGTCTTATACTCAGGGACCATGGTAGTACTGTGAAATCTTACTGATGCAATTTAAAGAAGAATCTGGAACCTGCTTGTTTCAACAGCTGAATAGACTTTGGGAAGTTTCAAATGTTAGCTATCTCTAATGTTGCTACTAAAAGCAAGGACAATTGTGGTTCCTTTTAAATTAAAGAGGGATTAAGATGCGTCCTTGGTTTGTGCTTTAAGTCAGTTTTGAGAATGAGACCTGAAAAATTAAAAAGGAAGGTATTACATGATGTCTTTGCATAAAATACAAGGATTCAGTTAACATATCCAATAAAGCAGGTACAGCATTGGTGGTTTCCATTAAAAGACTTCTTTAATGCTTGTTGTTCCATCATGTATCTCTCTGTAGTGCTTCAGAGGAATGTGTGAAAATGCATTCAGTATTGCAAAAAAACATTACTGCAACATTAACTCTGATATTCATAAGCTCTCACAGAAATATCTGTTGCTTTTTGTGTATTGATTTAGACTTTCATTAGAGGAGACTTTGTTGTGTTGAACAAAGGTGCTTTGCTGTGTGAAATGAAGTGATTAAGGAACATTCTTTAATCAACTGCGAAGCACAAAAAAGATCATCATTATCAATAAGGAGGATGTTACTTTACAACATTTACGACATGTTTTCTGGTGTCCAGTAGGAAACATGCCTTAGATCTTTGCTGCTGTTATAGTGGTATTTAGTGGATTATGCCTTTTTGTAAAGTAAGCAAGTTTTTAATTCACTGCATATGTCATTTAAGAACACATTTCCTACAAGCAGTAAAATGCTTAAAACGATACAAATTGGTAGAAACTGCTTAGGTTCAGCAACATTTTTTGGTGGATAAATAAGTAAAATCAGTTATATAAAGATAAAACAAGCAAATTACTTTTTTTTTCCTAAACTATTCAAATCAAGCAGCAAGACGGGAGTAACACAAATTATTCATGTGCAATTTCTCTTTACCTACATTGCTACCTGGTAGTAGCAATTTTCTTTGACTTTAGAAGCTTTCAAAGACTATATGTTAAAAAATACTCTATATGTGGAATTTAGGGAATGTCCAATGAACAAAAGCTTCATCAGCATATGTATCTCTTCCAAATGGTGTAAGGAGCTCCTGGATAAAGATAAGGAGAACACTTATACTCTAAAATAAAATAGATCTGGATGTGTAGCCAAATTCCATCACAAACCTATTTCTGCAATGTGCATATTGCTTGACTTTTCATGAATAGTTTACAAAGATTGACTAGGTAACTGTGAACTGAAACTTATACAATTGCTTTTAATACTTGTATGCTCTGTTTTGTTGGTATTACACACACATATGTGTTCTTTATATTTGCTACCTAAAGGGCCAGACTCTGGCACCTTGTGCAAGTTGAAAGACGAGAACTATTTGCAGTGTGAGGTGCTAATTGCTTATTTTGTTAACTTTGCTGGAAATATGAGTGACAGAATCTGAAAGAAGGTTCTGATTCAGGAAAAAATTTGCATATATTTCATTTTAAGCATGTGTTAAATCTTATTCACTTTAATTAGAATATCAACACACTAAAAATAAACTGTATGTTTAAGTTGCTTGTTAAATCAGGTTGTATGTAACTCTTTCTCCATTTATTTTACAAGTCACATGAATTCTTATTGTTCAGTACCAGTTCCTTGACACTGTACTGGGTCTGGCTGAGATGGAGTTAATTTTTCCCCATAGCAGCCCTCACAGTGCTGTGCTTTCACTGGTAGCCAGAAAGTTGTTGATAACATACACATGTTTCGGTTGTCTCTCCAACATTCCCCCTTTACCGGTAGGCTGAGGGTGGACAAGATCTTGGGAGGGGACATAGACAGGCACTTACCCAAGCTGACCAAAGGGATTCTCCACACTTTATGATGTCTGCTAAGCAATAAAAGCTAAGAAAAAAGAGTGGGGAGGGCATTCATTATTACAACGTATGTCTTCCAGGGCAACCGCTATTTGTACTGAAGCTCTATGTCCTGAGAAATGGCTGGTCATCATCTGCTGGTGGGAAGTAGAAAATAATTCTTTGTTTTCCTTTGCTTCTGTGCATGGTCTTTGCTTTTGCTTTATTAAACAGACTTTTCATTGACCTGTGAGTTTATTCCACCTTATTTTCTCCCTGCCACCATCCTGCTGAGGAGGGGAATGACAAAGCAGCCTGGTGGGCACCTGGTGTCCATTCAAGGTCTCCCCACCACTGTCCTTTTTCATATTAATGCTGATACTTAGAGATGTGATTCACAGGGGCAAGGGGTGGAATGTGCTGGGTTTGCATGGCTAAGTTCTGGTAGAGGTTGGACTACAGGGGTGGCTTCTGTGAGAGGCTGCTAGATGCTTCCTCTGTGTCCAACAGGGGCAATGCCAGCTGGTTGCAAGATGGACTCAGCGCTGGCCAAGGCTAAGCCAATCAGCAATGATTGTAGTGTCTCTGGGACAACATATTTAAGGAGGGGAAAAAGTTATTTTGTTAACAGCAATTACAGCTGGAGAGAGGAGTGAGAACACATGAGAGAAACAACGCTGCAGATGTCAAGGTCAGTGAAGGAGAGGGAAGAGGTGCTCCAGGCACTGGAACAGAGATGCCCTGCAGCCTGTGGTGAAGACCTTGGTGAGGGAGGCTGTTCCCCTTCAGACCATCCATGTCAACAGTGGAGCAGATATCTACCTGCAGCCCATAGAAGACCCCACACTGGACCAGTTGGATGCACTCAAAGGATGCTGTGGCTCCATGGGAAGCCCATATTTGAGTAGGCTTCTGGCAGGACCTGTGATCCCATGGATAACCCCCACTGGAGCAATCTGTTCCTGAAGGACAATCCAGTCCTGAAGGAACTCACGCTGAAGCAGTTAATGAAGAACTACACGCCATAAGAACTCACGTTGAAGAAGTTTGTGGAGGTCTGTCTCCTGTGGGAGGAACCCCGTGGTGGAGCAAGGGCTTCCCACTAAGGAGGAAGGAGTGGCAGAGACAGCAGGTGGTGAACTGACCACAACCCCCATTCCCCGTCCCCTTGCACCACTGGAAGGTAGAAGGTAGAGAAACCTGGTTGTAAAATTGAGCATGGGAAGAAGGGAGGGAGGTGCAAGGTGTTGGTGGTGAGTTTTTTCCCTCATTTTCCTACTCTGATTTAACAGGTAATAAATTAAACTAATTTCCCCAAGTTGAGTCTATTTTGCCTGTGATGGTAATTGGTGAGTGACCTTTCCCTGTCCTTATCTCAACCCACAAGACTTTTATTGTATTTTGTCTCCACTGTCCAGCTTAAGAAGGGGAGTGATAGAGTGGCTCTGGTGGCCACCTGGCACCCAGAAAAGGTCAGCACACCACAGGTACTGTAATAGCTATTCTATAATTCAAAAACTTATCTTCTTTAGAATATAATGTAACACATTTTAGAGATTATTTTATTTGAAAAACTACTGTACACTATAATTTAAAAAGTAAACAAATTAAATTTCTTTTATCCCACAATCTACTAGAGGAATCTCTAGGTGACAACAATCAGCAATATCTGCGTTCTAAAAATGTCTTATTTTTTATTTTTTTCCCCAAAGGAATTTTATTGAAAATAGTTTGTTTGCTATTGTGCTCAAGGGTGTGGCTGAATTTTTTTGGCTCTGCTTCTCGTAAGCTTTTCTGCCCATAACAAACAGTCTAGAGAGGGCAATGGCACGACATCATCTGCATTTTCCATGCACTTGGCAGAGGTTTTTTCATTTTGTATGTTATTGGCTGTGCTGTGAGATAGCACTACAGAGCCCTTTGTTATGCTCTCAGCTGAGCTGTTTATACACAGTGACTCTGCTAAGTACTTTTTCCTCCACTGATGCTCCTCTGTGAAGTAGTCTGCCCCAAAAATGAGAAAAATATTGACACTATTGAGCCCTGGGTTTGTTGCAGCTGAAGGTGTAACAAAGCTCATATTAAATGCTATTTTTCAGTCAAAATAAAAGATACAACCCTTGGTTTTCTAAATAACGGTGTGATAATTTTATTTTTCTATCAGTGGAAAGTAGCATTTCCCAGGGAATTCCTGAGGAAGCTCGATTGCTTTGCGGTTGCTGCTGAAAGAAAAAGGATGAAGCGTTGAATCATAGGTTACAAAAGCCTGTTGCTGAACCCATCCACCACCAGCCAGCCAGGACTTTCCCAAATTATCCATATTTTCTGTGCTGTTGAGCGTTGTGTGGAGTTCGTGTGCCATTCTTCATCCATGCCATGTAAATCTCTGCTCCAGCTCATCCTGCTGCAGCGCCACGGATCCTTTCTTGCCTTCAGATGTTTCCATATGCTTTATGGTACTGTTGTATTTCAGCTGCTTAACCATGAAGTATGCTTGAAAATCAATACCAAAAAAGAAGAAAAAAAAAAAAAGGGAAGCTGAAATGAGAAAGTTAATGATTGCAGCCAATTCTTCTACTTCCACTCATTTAAGGACGCAATTTGATTATAATTTTCTTTTGCATTGTTGCTACTTACAGCATTGTTATTCTACATCTGACACAAATCTTTCCATGAAGCATCATGTAGCTGTGCTGCCGGGGACAGGCCTTATTTTCTTTAATAGTTTTATATATCCACTATATCCTGGTTTCTCCAGGCTGTCTCACAATTAAGGAAACAAACATCTGTTTGGTAACAAGGCTGAATTAATCTACTTACTGAATTACCACTTCATACTTTCTGCACATCTTTATTAGAAATACACTTAAACTGAGTGATGAAACTTGTGAAAATAACGTATCAAATGACGAGCTGACCTCCCTTTTCCAAAAACTCCGCCTTACGATGAGTGTTGCTGCTTCAGGAGGTCTAAAGCACATCCCAAAGCCAGGCACAAGGACTGAGAGCTGGGAGCTTGAGTGTGGTTTTTGGATAAATGTAGGACAGAACTAGGATTAATTTGACCTGTGCAGATGTGATGCATGTGACATGCTGACATTTAAGAGAGTTGGGCAAAATTATTTTCAAATTAAGTCAAAATGTTCTATACTTGATAGAGCAGGAGAGCATTTGAGGAAATTGTTTAAAAGAAAAGTATAAAAAGTTTCTTGACAAACTGAAAGTACATTTAACTTTATATTCAACAACATGTGTTTTTCTAGTACATTCCCCTTTTAGATTGACCTTTTCCCTTCTGTTAATTTCTTCCTGCCAGGCGTATACATTTTAATAACCTATTTCCATTCGTTGACTGTGAGACACTAAATAAGCACAAAAGAGTTAATATATTTGTAGACTAATTAAGATTTTCCTAGCCCTGTGTGCTTAGATGATAATTTTCTTAAATTAAGCTAGCTAGCTGTTTGAGTTTATTCAAAGTCCCTGTCCTTGGCATTTAGAAATGAACCTAAAACTCAGGATAAAAACCTATTGCTGAAGATGCAATAACTGCGTGTGTACTAGGTAGGAGAAAAGACAATGGTGGCTATTTTCTGCAGTGAGACAGTGTGCAACAGGTGACGGTGTTCATTCATCAAAAGTTTACTGTAAGCATTAACCGGTGGAACACAAGAACCTGTGGAGTGGACAAAGATTAATTATACCTGTGCTCGTACAGTAATGTTTGTGTTCCAAACAAATTATATTTGCTTCTGTTTAAACGATGCATAAATCTGATACGTGCAGATGAACGTGTGTTCAGGATGAGTGAGCACACTTGTTTGAATGTCATATTTATCCCTGTATTTTGTCAGAAAATTAACTTCTTTGGAGTTTGCGCTTGAGCTGAGCATATGGTTGTTGATCTCTGGAGATGACAGCCTATCTGAGCAATAGCTCCTTATGGCTCGAGCTCTCCTCTGCTGGCAGATGCTTTGGGCTTTCCTACAATTAAGTGGAGATCATCACTGTTTTCTTTGAGCACTGCTGTGCCTTGTACTCTGAAGTGTTTTGTTAATCACTGTCTGCCTTCGACAGAAGCTGCCAAAGCTCTCATTAAGTTTGAATTTTGAGATGTCATGCTCGAATGATGGAATTTCATCCCTTTTCTGCATGAATGGAATTGGCTATGGAAAGGTGCCAACAAAAAAAATCATGACACTGAAGTATATTTGCTTTCCGTTTCACTGCTGAAACAAAAGAGAGGGAGGAGGGGAAAAGAAAACTTTCTTGCTGTTTGCCTCAGATCCACAGCAGAGACTGGCTTGTGTGATTTCCTGGATGATAATAATTGTAAGGTCTTCACCTTATCATCCGTAGGGCTTATATTGTTACTGTCTATGAGCAATCTGCCACTGCCTGGTTCACACCATGAACTTTAAACCACCTTCCCAAAAGCCTCTTGATGAATGCCACTGACTGTGGCACTGGCAAATGTATTTAAAGATGTTCAGTGAGAATAAAAAAACTAAATAATTTAATTTTAAAAATCAACGTTTAGTTTGAGGCAGGAGTTCCAATGATGACATTATG
Source organism: Mesitornis unicolor (assembly GCF_000695765.1). Taxonomy (NCBI): domain Eukaryota; kingdom Metazoa; phylum Chordata; class Aves; order Mesitornithiformes; family Mesitornithidae; genus Mesitornis; species Mesitornis unicolor. The sequence goes on along the minus strand of NW_010170168.1, from coordinate 95,155 downwards.
ATGAGATATAATAGGAGCACAAACTAATGCTAGTTTTGCCCTTTAAGGATTGCTTGCACATGTGCACACAGAAAAAAAAAAATCATCTGTTGGTTGTTTAATGATTTGCAGCAGGAAACTAAGAGTTGTGGGAAATATGGTATGAAAAGACATTGCCCATTTCTCTTGGTGGATTGAAATGTTTCAGCTGTATTAGTGAAACTAAACTTGGAAGAAAAAGTTGTACTAATTAGCTGTGGTGCCTAATAATTTGTCATATTCCGTATAACAACTTATGAGAACAAAATGCATAGGCTCCATGCAAAGAAAAATCCCCTCCACTGTTGCACTCACGTTTTCTCTATTGTTGACAATAACATTTAAATGTTGTTCGGTCCATGAATGTAATGTCACTTTGTGTTCTCACTTTGTCCCTGTTGTTGTTGATTTCTATTAATTTCGGAATATGAATACTTGCCAGTTGTGGGGAACAAAAGGATTCCCCGTGCGTAACAAGTCTCCAAAACCTGGACCCAAATCAAGTAAGAATAAATCCCAAGGTTTTATATGCTCTTCTGGAGAGCCAGATCTTAATGAAGAGCAGTGTCTGTTCATTTCTGCTGCTATAAAACGGAAAGACCCAATCATAGATTCCTATGGGATTATAGTTACTTTAAAAAAACCCAAACAACTGAGTTGTACAAAAGAATTGATCTAGAATGAGAAAATCTAATCCACCTGTGTACATAACCTGGACAGGTAATAATGTACTTTGAATTTCCTGTCAGACTTTGGGTGCAAAAGGCAACATCTTCCCACTCAAACCTGACATTTTTGAAGTTTTCATGCTTTTGTAGAATGTGCACAAAGAGCACATTTACTGATATATTGTTTCTGTTCTGTAATGCTCTGTCTGGATACATACCCTCTCCTTGTTGGGTTGCCCAAAAAATAATTGCTTTTTTTTTAAATAAAGGACATACATGCCTTGAAATGTAACTAACTTCATTTTAACCACAAATTCATTATGTAATTTGAGAGCTGACAGTTCAAGCTTGTTTTGGAAAAGGAAAGTGCATTATTTTGTTAACAACTATTTATTGGTATGAATTTCAGAATGGAAAATCAAAAGGAATATTTTGTCATATTTTGCTGTATTTCTTCCAAAAAGGAAAAAAAGATCTGCAAGCTCATAAAAAGTTATGTGATGTGTATGATGAAGATGTCTTAAAATTACAGCAATGTCAGAATTGGTTTGCTAAATTTCGGTCTAGACACTCTGATGTTAAAAGTGCACTGTTAAAAGTTAAATAGGAAGGTTAAATAGGAAGGTCCATCTAAGTTGATAACAACAAAACAAAGGCATTTAACCAATCCGGTTGGCATTTAGTGACACAAGGGATTGCAGATAATCTTAGCATATCAAATAAACAATAATTTCAAAATCAAATGTTGAAAATCATTTAAAACAACTTGGATACATTAGGAAGCTTGATATTTGGGTACCACATGAAGAAATTCATCTCACCAAACATGTTGACATCTGTGGTTCTCTCTTGGAACATGGAGAAAATGATCCATTTTTGAAACATATGATAACAGGTGATGAAAAATGGATCATCTACAATAACGACAAATGAAAAAGATCATGGAGCAAGTGTAATGAACCAGCTCAAAGCACATTCAAAGGAGATATCCACCAAAGGAAGGCAATGCTGTCAGTCTGGTGGGATTTCAGAGGTATTGTGTATTTTGCACTGCTTGAATAGCAGAATCATGTGGGTGGCAGGGACCCCTGGAGAGACTGGAGTCCAATCCCGCTGCTCAAAGGAGACTACATCAGGTTGCCCAGGACCATGTCACTCTTTATTACTTCCAAGTCTGGAGATTCCATAACCCCTCTGGGCAACTTGTCCACCTTTTTCTAATATAAATGGGTTTTTTTCTTATGTTCAGATGGTATTTACTCTCTTTCAGCTTATGCCCGTTGCCTCATATCCTATAACTGGGTGTCATTGAGGAGTTGATCATTGAGACTCTATCTTCTATACTCCTCCAGGTATGTGTGAACATCAGCAAGATCCCTCGAGGCTTCTGTTCCCTCAGCTGCCTCAGTCTCTTCTTTTATTAAAGATGCTCCAGTGTCTTAGTAATCTCTGCAACCCTTTTCTGGATTTTTCCCATATGTCTATGCCTTTTTTGTACTGGAAAGCCAGAATTTGACAGAATACCCCAGGTGTGTCACACCATTGCTAAGCAGAGGGGAAGGGTCACCTCCTTCAACCTGTAGGTAACACTTTGTCTGACTCAGCATAGGAGGCTGTGGGACTTTGCTATGAAGGCTTATTGCTGCCTCATCGTCAATTTGTCGTCCATACCAACCATTCTCTGCCAAGCTGCTTTCCAGCTAGACAAGAGCCAGCCTGTACCAGAGCCTGGTGTTATTCCTTTCCATGTTCAGAACTTTACATTTACATTTTAAAATTCGTAAGCTGTACTTTGTGCTGGTGATCACAACATTTTAAGCTAATTATTTTGACTAATGTTCAGTCTACCTCACTGTCCATTTATCTAGTTTATACTTACTTCATTAATTTGTCTATGAAAATGCTATAACAGACAGGTTGAAAGTCTTGCTGAAGTCAAGACTGGCCACCAGGCCAGTCATTTTCTTGTAGAATGCTAACAGGTAAGTGAAGCATGATTTCCCCTTCATAAATCCATATCAGCTTCTTCCCTAATCACCTTAACATCCTTGGTATGTTTGGAAATGACCTACAAGAGGGTTTAGTCCCTCACCATCCCAAGAATCAAGATGAGGCTGACCAGCTTTTAGTTTCCTTGATCCTCTTTCTTACCCTACTGAAAGACAGTGTTAACATTTACTTCATTTCTTAGGAAAGAAGAAACCTTCCCCAATTACCTTGACCCTTCAGAGTTGAAGAAAAGTGACCTGACAATGACATCATTCAGCTTCCTCAGTGCTTGTCGGGGCAAAGAATGAAAGTAAAAACCTTCTGAGATATGTGAGGTAAATAGAGAAAAAATTCAATACATTTAAAACTTCACACGGCTGTCCATGTTGACTTACAGAATATAAGTAAGAGTCTAGATATGAGTGTATTGGTCTGGGAAAAGGTAGACTTTCTAAAACTGCAAAGTTTTTAATGAAGATTGTCCTTTTATTAAATTAATGAATTTGAGATTATGACCTTAAGCACTTGGTTCTGCAGAAACCTTGAAAAAAATAGCCTTGTAGATATGAAAGCAGTTGTAGTGTATTAAGGTACATAAGGGTCATCTTTGATGATCTCTTCAGATATATTTTGTGGTTATGAAGAAAAGACATTTATACAAGCAAAACCTGTCAACCTGAAATGGTCGTCTTTAATTGTGCAAGCTTATTAATTCATCCTTGTAATCTCAAACGTACCCTGGTTTTGTAAGTCTACAATAATTCTATGTAGCGTTTTAAAAAAAAAAGTATATTTGTTTCTAAATGTTTGGCAGATAGATACAGATTTTGAGATTTTCAGCCTTTTTTATGAAAGTCTAAGAGGTATCTAAAACTCAGAGAGTCACCACAAGTAGATTGAGGTGTGGTAAGGTCAGGCTATTTCTTGTTGTTCTTTCCTGTTTGTGCCCCAGAATGTCTTGGGAGAAATTATGTGAGGTTACAGGGAGCTTACCCAACATTTTAGTACTTCCTGCAGAACATTGGTCAGATTCGTGCCTCACAGGAATGATAAGCTGATTGCAGCTAACAAGGTATCTAGGAAAACTGTTATAGAAATAAGTCTTATCTGAGTCCATATTTTAGTCATTTTATGCATGATGGCAGGATGAGTTTATGTTTGGATTCTCTGTGCTCATATTTTTCGAACTTTGTGCTCTCTTGTTCTCTGTGTGTTTTTATTCTCTGGAGAGTTGCTGGCTTGCTTACTTGCCTTTATGTTTCTGTGTTTGTATAAGTATTTTCTTCATCAATATATTATATAAGAATATGTTGACAATTTTTCAATCCAGTTTACCAATGTGTCCTGGTTTTGCTGGGATAGAATCAGAGAATCAATTTTCTTTTTTGGGAAAGCTGCTACAGCACTGGATTTAGTGGGAATAAAGTTGATAAGAAACTTATCTGGAGCTGGGTCTTTTTAGCTTGGAGAAGAGGAGACTGAGGGGCGCCCTCATTCATAGGTACCATTTTTTAAAGGGCGAGTGTCAGGAGGAAGGAGCCAGGCTCTGCTCTGGGATGTCCAATGACAGGACAAGGGGCAATGGTCCCAAGCTGGAGCATAGGAGGTTCAAGCTGAAGATGAGGACAAACTTTGTCAGTGTGAGGGTGGCAGAGCATGGCCCAGGCTGCCCAGAGAGGTTGTGGAGTCTCCTTCTCTGGAGTGGAGTGTCCTTCTCTGGACATATTCAAAACCCACCTGACCATGTTCCTGTGTGACTGCTCTGGTGATCCTGCTCTGGCAGGGGTTGGTGAGCTTTCCAGATCCCTTCCAACTCCTAATGTTCTGTGATTCTGTGTGAAACTTTTATCTTTTGGCCAACACTAGTGATCAAGCTCTTCAGTGTTTTAGAGTTAGTGAGGTGCAGAAGCTGGGGAAAGCAAAAATGGTGGGCAGCCGACTCAAGCTGGCCAACAGAATTATACCATACCATAAACATCATGCTCACTACAAATTGGGGAGTTTGCTGGGAATGACCCCCTTTCCTTGATGATTCATGCCTTTGGAGAGCCCCACCTGGTGTTCTGCTCCCAAGGCCTACTCTCTAGTTTGTTGTGATCATTGTGCTCTTGCTGGAGCTTGGTGCTCGCAGTGTTTGTCATCTAGCATTCACTGCTGGAAGCGCACAGCTCATGACCACTATATCACAGAATCACAGAATCCCAGAACGTTAGGGATTGGAAGGGACCTCAAAAGCTCATCCAGTCCAATCCCCCTGCCGGAGCAGGAACACCCAGATGAGGTTGCACAGGAAGGCGTCCAGGCGGGTTTTGAACGTCTGCAGAGAAGGAGACTCCACAACCTCTCTGGGCAGCCTGGTCCAGTGCTCTGTCACCCTCACTGAGAAGAAGTTTCTTCTCAAATTGAAGTGGAACCTCCTGTGTTCCAGCTTGTGCCCGTTACCCCTTGTCCTATCATTGTCACTGAGAAGAGCCTGGCTCCATCCTCGTGACACTCACCCTTTAAATATTTATAAACATGAATTAGTTCATATATGCTAAGCTTGTGTATTTTATATTATTATTGGTATTAACATTAATCTCTTATTATTATTTTATTAAATCTATTTCCATTTCAACACATAGTTCTCCTTGCTTTTCTTGAGTCCCCTCGGGTGGGGAGGGGTCATGGGGTGATGAAATGACTGCATAAATGAAAACAATAGTTTTGAGTAAATGTTATGTGTGCAAGTGAAAAAGGGAAGTTGATCAACTTTTGGTCTTCTCAGGTTTAAACTGTTTTAGGGTTAGTATGCCTTAAGTTTATACATTTTGAAAGATTGAGTAATTTTGACTCATAATAGTGGTAATAAACTTGATGAAATACTGTTATTGAGAGAATGTTTTTATTGTTTAAGACTAGAACTAAAAATGTAGAATTAAGAATTCTATCTTTTGAGAGCCAGAGGATATCAAGTTAGGTAGAGTGTCGCATCTTCCCTTGAAAGAGAGTTCAGCTCAGTTTTAATTGAAAACAGCAGAGTAACAAGTCGCTTCAAGAAAGGGTGCTATTAGGCAGGGACAAATGGACAAACTATTGTGATGGCAACAGCAGAAGTTTCAGGTATTCCAGGAATCTTGTGAGAGCTGCTGCTGAATTAGCAATAGTAGAAGAAATATGACTTAATGAGAAATCTGGAGCAATAGGAATGCTCAGTAGTTCAGTTAATTGGTGTTATTAAAGCTGTATATGTGAAAATAACTAGCCTAAAGCCGTTGAAATTTGCCAGCTTGTACAAACTGAGTTCCATAAATATCAACAGCATAATGAATCCAGTTGAGTTCAGTGAGAGTCTTTGTTTATTGAAGTCCGTGAAAGTTCAATTCGGCCCATGCAAAATAAAATAAATCCTTGAAAGATCTAGGTAGCTGCAGCTCCTGGAATGTCTAGGCTTTGCTTCTGGTTTTATTAGAAACTACCTTCCCTAATTAAAATAAATATAGATATCTATATTTACAGTTCTTTGTAGTAGAAAAAAGGTATATAATGACACACACAAATTATATCACTTATCGTTTTGAAATGTGTTGTTTCTGGTTGATCAGCATCCTTTGCACGAGAAAGCAAGACTCTAGTTCATGGTAAATGTATAAAGTAGTACAACCCCCTACCTGAAACCTCTTCACCATTGACAGAGTTTTTGCTTGGGTAAGAGAATATTACTAACAACATGTGGAAGTGGACTTGTCTGATATTTTCACTCTTAGGTGAGGACTTGTGTGTGATGAAAGTCAATTTGCAAGTACTGCCCAATAAACACTGCACATCAAAAAAGTCACTGTGGAAAACAGTTCTTTGAAATTAAACACATTGTTAGAAATTATGAAATTAAAGAAAACTGTATTAGGAAAAAGTCCAAACGGAGCTGATTTCAGAAGCTGTCTTGTTAAGGTATTATAGTATAAGAATACAAATAATTGTGTAAGAATACATAACAGTGTAGCACTGTAGTGCACCAGTTAAACAACAATACCTGCTCATGACCCTAGATGGTAAAAGAAATTGTATTTATAATGGGGTAAAAAACATGTATACAAGCAATGATCTTGGTCTGACTTCAGCATGAAGTCACCCCACAGCAAGGTGACCATTCACAATCATCTATTTCTCTGCGAAACACTGCCTTTTTCAAGGCAATATACTTTTTGGAACCTGGAAAGCTTTGTTTCCCAGGAAGTCATCCTTGTGAAGGTCATTCTTCAAGTTATATGTTGCCAAGAGAACTTGTCCAAACCAGCATTTGAAGTGTTGTGTGACTGTCTTTCATTATGCAGTGGGTAGAAAGTGTCTCAAAAAGAGCATCTTGTTGGGAAATATTTAATTTCCCAGATTCAGAGAGCATTCCAGTGCTGATATTAAGCTAAGATGTTCTTGGACTTTATTCAACAGTTCAGAAGTTAGATTGATAAAAGCAATAACAGGAAGAAATATTAACATTTACAAAAGTGTACAATGTCCTTTAGAATACCATTTTCTGGTTAATTTATGTGTGTGTCACACATGTGCCACTTAAACTGTTTCCCAAAATACTAATTTAAGATCACAGAATCACAGAATCACAGAACTTTGGGGATTGGAAGGGACCTCAAAAGCTCATCCAGTCCAATCCCCCTGCCGGAGCAGGAACACCTAGATGAGGTTGCACAGGAAGGCGTCCAGGCGGGTTTTGAATGTCTCCAGAGAAGGAGACTCCACAACCTCTCTGGGCAGCCTGTTCCAGTGCTCTGTCACCCTCACTGAGAAGAAGTTTCTTCTCAAATTGAAGTGGAACCTCCTGTGTTCCAGCTTGTGCCCATTACCCCTTGTCCTATCATTGTTTGTCACCGAGAAGAGCCTGGCTCCATCCTCATGACACTCACCCTTTAAATATTTATAAACATGAATGAATGAGGTCTAGATGAAAGATGTTTGAGTATCTTCATCATATTTATAAACATGAATGAATGAGGTCTAGAAAAAAAGATGTTTGAGTATCTTCAATGGTGAAAATATTGCCCAAAAAGAGATCTTATATTTTAATCTCAGCTGCAGAAAGGTCTGTGAGGAGTGTTTCTTTTGGAAATGAAACGCTTTATGCATGAAAGGTATCACTAATTTTACTGGTAGGAGGCTTGCTCCACTGCCTTGCAGATTTTGGATAAGCCTCGCAATGCGTTTCCTCAAAATAAAAATCTATATATCGACCCATAATGCACAATATTGCATGTGCACGTTTGATACTACGTAAATAAAGTATGTTCTCAAAAGTTCCAGCTCAGCACTATGAAATGCAAAAGCCAGGCTCAGTGTGAATAGTCAAAAACGCGTATACATGCAAGGTGACAGGCCTGACACTACCTTTTGAAATCTGATGCTTTCAGGGTGTGTAAAATGGAAACGATTTTCCTCCATTTATTAGCACCATGTGGGAGAAGGATTAAAAAAAACCGAACAACTCAAATATAAAATGCTGATCCAAAACATAAGAAGAGGCTTGCAGCAGGTTTTTTTTTTTTGCCAGGCGGCATACGTGTCTTTGAAGTGAGAGGCAGGCACGTCACACACCTTGCTTTGAACTGAGGTGCCGCAGAAGGTAGCAGTGACATGGCACAGCTTGGTGGCTTTCCACAGCTGAAGCTGCAGGTATGTGACATCCCTGCTCCTCCACCGAGGTGTTGCGGCACTGATCTGTGCATTCCCGCCGCCTTTGTTTTTGAAGCGCAGCCTCTGACAACAAATGCAATTGATGAGCGGAGCCAGCGCAGAGATAATGTATGTAATATGTGACATTAGGGTGTCCAAATTCATGTCATAGGCTTTCAGATTATGAGAGGGGATGCTTTACCTCGAGTAGAAGAATGTGGTTAATTTATTTGTTCCAGGTGTTTCTGTGCCATCTGTTGTTAGCATAAGTCAAGAGATACATCCTCTGCAAAATATGGCTCCTGCTTGAGGGAAGGGACATAACTTCAGGTGACAGAATAACCAGGAACTTATTTTTGTAAATTGCCTAAGCTTATTTTTGTAAAATGCCTTAATCTAACATTTTCCAGTTGAATACATCTTCATATATAGGTAACAATATACTCAGCATTGATTATTACTATGTATTAAAGCCTCGTTGTCTTTTTTTGCTACCTCTTTCCATAAATTTACTTTAGTTGTGTCCTTAACTGTACTTGTGTACTTAACTGTAGAAACAAAAATCATAAAGGTGGTTTGGTCCTCAAAAAAAGGAGAATTCTTTGTCTTTGGAAGTGGTAAAGTATTTCTGAAGAGAAAAATACACTTTAAGTGAACAAATTCTCTGTAGATTTCAATTAATTCTGTAGCACTTATTTGGGTATTTTTTGAAACAGTTACCTTGCAGTAATTGCATTTATCTGATCTAACGTACAGTGATTAACACAGAGATAAGTATCAGCCTCGTATAATGTACAGTTTACAGGAAAACATTGCATTAATAATGGTTAGAACCAGCTATTTCACTGTTTCACATATTAACCTCTAATATTTTTCCATTAAAAATTAGACTATAATAAATAGTTGTACATGTGGCTTAGGATGAAGTGAAGACACAGTGTTCTTAAAATATATCTGTATATCTATATATCTATCTATCTATAAAATCTTATCCTAAATAAACCATCCCTGCTGAGGTAGAAGTGTTACTTTCTTTTAAATTATTTATCTGCGAAGAATTTCTGCCTTCTTTTGTGCTTAGTTTGTATTGCAAAACCTAAGTACTGTCTTCTAATAATTTATCTGTCACCTTTCCAATTATTTCTGTTTACTTTAACTGAAGTCACAAAGGATATTAATATGCTTTTGAAACTGGTAAAATATGCACATTGATGAAAAGCAAGTTTTTTTTAAAGCACCTGTAAGTCTTTGAACTCCATTTGGGGGTTGGGAAGGGTGGAAATAAAAGACACGACATTCTTTTGTTTCTGGAGGGTGAACGAGAGCAAAGTGCATTGCTTGTTGTTTGCACTACAAAGTTTATATTCTAATCATTTATGTGTGGCTCTGAGGAGCAGATCCTATGTGTTGTTGGAGGCCTTCATCCTCCTCCATTGTAAAAAGAAGTGCTCTGCTTTCTCTTCCCAAGCAAAGCCAAGTTCCCCAAACAACAAGGCTCTGTTTATTTGTTTGTGCGGTCAGCTGGACCAGGAGACCATGCATCTGCAAAATAATAATTTTCCATTTGTTTTTATTCATTCATTTTCTGGGTGATTTTTCATCCAGATCAGTTCTCTGCTGGTAGGCTTAGAATTTACAAATTTGCCAAAGCTGGGCAGAATGGAGGATGGGCACTCACTGCAAACAGGTTTAAAGTAGGAAAAAGACGGTCAAGAAATGACAGAACCATGAATGTCATGGTAAATAGAAACTGATCCATCATATTGTATATAAATACACAAGCTAGGAGTATGTGAATGAAATGAGCAGCTAACATTTAAAAAACCCAAAACAAATATGGAATACATTTTCAGTACTGCATATAGTGAGGCTTTTTTTTCCCAAAGAGCGATGAGGAAATGAAAATTTGTTAAAAAGCAATTACAGAAATTCATGAAAGAAGTCTTCATTGAGGGCTGTTAAAGTAGAATGGCAATTCTGCCTCAGATATTTCCTAAAACTACTATGAGAGTTTACAGGAGGAAATATTGTTTTCTGCTTTCCCTTTTTCCTCAGGCACCTGCTTTTGGCTACAGTGTTTATGTACTTAAATGTAAGAGTTTTTCACGCAGCTTTACCAATACATTTCAACTTTGGAGGTGGAAAGGCTAGTTTCATTCCACTGAAAGTTCAGTGCTTGCCTTCTGCACTGGGAATTGCTGGTATGGGTGTCAATTCACGTCGCTTGTGATGGTAATTTTATACTATGAACTCCTTCTTTTGGGAATTAAGTTAGGACTGTAAACTCAGCATATTTTAAAGATTATGAGATAGATAATCTTAGAAAAAACAATCAAATGTAACTTATTATACTCATACTGGTAAAACCCAGAAATAATAAGGAAATGGGGTAAAATACGGAAAATGCTTTGGTACGTATACATATCCTCTTCCTTTCAAAATGGTTCCAAAGGTTCAGCTGGTACGCATTGTTATTTACAGCAGCATGTTCCACAGAATAATTATGCAAATGATCACTAAGGAAACAAGCATTAAGTATTTTAATGTATCAAAAAGTTAACGTCAAGTTTGGATTTTGTGTTTGTTTCCAGTTATTTTCTTAGATCAATGTAAAATCAGCTAACATTTTGCTAACTACTATTTTCTTAAATTAACAGTACTACCTCCACTTCTCCTCTCCTCCAGTTTATGAGCCACATGGTAAGCTGTTGTCTAAATTCACAGACTAAAAATGTTGTTCTTCATATCAAAACCTATGTAATTATTGCAGCATTCATTTGGTGTGACTGCTCGGGAAGAAAGATCTGAATTTAAAACTTGACTCAAACACTTTCATCTTTTATCTTAGCAAAAGAAATGTCTTAAAATTCCAACAATGTAAAACTCTACTAGGCAGTTCCTTATTTCTTATGTCTGAAATCAGACTGCATATGCTTCTCCTGGCAATGTTTTCCATAATTTGAGCCAATTTTATAACCTGGAAGTAATTTAATACTTGGGTTCAAAACCTGAATGGAGTTATTACATGGTGTTACTTTTATCCTTGTGCTTAGTTTATAATAGAGTACAGCACAGTATATAAAAGCTGCAGTAATCAAGCAGAAAGGCAACATCCATACAACCTGTAGAAGGTTTATAAACAATTAGTGCCACATTACCTTGCCCTGAAGGGTACATACAAAGAAGTTAAAACTAATCAGATCAGGACTCAATGATCTTAACAGTTTTTTCCAACCTAAATGTAGTTTATGTTACAGTATTGATAGAAGAATCACTCTCATATGTGCAACTTCTCAATGCTCATGATGGATCTGGAAGCCACATTAACTGCATGAGTCTTCCTCTGTCTTCACATAGTCTCAAAGGAGTAGTTCTCCAGGCCAGGGTCTTGAACAAAATTATCTGTTTATGTATTAGTTTATATAAATACATATACTGTTTATTTCTACATGCTACAGAAAGAAAAAAATATGGATTTTTCCTTGGCACACATGAGAACGAGTGGACTGTGAATAATATTGCCTGTGAAGGGCTGTTATAGCACAGTTAGTAAAGTCAGTAAGTGTTGCTCTGATACTGCATGGGCAGTTTGTAATACATGTGAGCGGACATTATATCTTCTGAGATTTAGCATACGCTGCTATTTACTGTTGAGTAAGTTGTTAAAATTTGGGTATAAGTACATAATCCTACTAAATTCTGAGATAGGTATTATTCTACATACTCTGGGCAATTGTTTAAACTCTGAAACAGATCAGAAGACTGACTATTTAGGATATAACACTCACTGAAAGGATGTGTAACAGTTTCATAAAATCCAGCCAAAGAGAAATCTAATATAGGAAAACTAGAAATGTGTAGTGCTTACTGCATGGTTACATAGAAGTTCATTTATATTTGAAGTAAAATCATTCCAATATGCAGGGTTTACTTCCTCTGAAAGTTTCTACTGGAACTCCTAATGTTATTTAAAATGTTTGTTGCTCATAAAAAAGGTAAATTATTTCTATTGATTATTAGTTATTTTTAATTTATAATTTTCTGGTTATGTGAGGGCACAACCATTTCATCCTCGGTAGCTTCAATAGTGTGCATGCTTCTCATTGCACTTATCAGCACAGCCTATTTTTTAAAAAGATTTTTTGGCTCGTTTATATTTCTTTTTTAGGGAGATTATACATGTATACATGGGTAGTGTAGCATCAAGCAATGGAGATCTGCAATAGAAGTCCATGCATACATTATTAGTCAGATTGCAGGAAGATTTGAAGCAGAAAAGATGTTAGCTCAGCATAATGAATGTCTGCCAGCCATTTTTTATAATGACTAGCTGCAGTTCTTATTGTATGTCAAACCTTATGCTGTGCTGTACTGTTAGCTTTCTTGTTTGGCACAATCAAATGATGTAATGTATCCCTAGAAGTCTAGCTGGATCAAAGACATGTACAACAGGGTGGGTTTTTTTTTTCTGCCAGGAGTTCTGTTGCATATTTTGCTAAAATTATAGTGCAGGTGATAACAAATACATGATCACTTATCATTTATAATGCATTGTTCCTGCTATGCAGTAAAGACATTACAAGAATGGACAGCTTTTCTTGCCACAAAAGGAATATTTAGATATTAAGTAGACCAGCGGGTGTTCAAAAATCCCTTTATAATTATAATATTGACCTGTTCTCATTGATGCAAAGAACTGCAGTTAAAAAGAAAGCACTTTCCCTTTTGTGTATTAATGAAATCTGCCTCTTTTTTTTATTTTATTTTATTTTCCTGAACTGCTCATTAAAAAGCAAAGATTTCAAGGTAAGCCAGCAATCTAAACCAGTAGTTGAAATGCAGCACATTTAAATACAGTTTCAGAAGTCACCAGTTCTGCCTGTTTCAGGGGCTGTGTAAAGCATGGGAAGCTCGCTTATGCTTATTCCCAACGTAAAATCTACAGCCATGCGGAAGGACAATAGAACTGTATGGTATGTGTATTCACTTTGGTGATAAATGCCTCGTTCCTTCTTCAGAGGATTATTAAAAGAGTCCTCTGGAGGAATAAAACGGTGGAAGTCACACATTTAATAGCTCAGGTACAAAGAGTCAGATTGTGCCAGTTGGCAAAAGTTAGCAGGAAGCTGTCACAATAAATGGCAGCAGCTGCTCATAGTTCTAAAGAGTATGTCCCAGTCAGAACTGAAAACTGATGGCATCTACATTAATACTACCTTAATGGTCCATCTGCTGCTCCATAGGGTCCCTAGCTGCTGTATGGAGTCATAGGCATTTGACAGGCAGTCTCTGTATGCCAGACACACATCGTGCCAAATGTTTTAGGCTGCTTCATATCGTTCTGATCTGTCAAACTTTCCCTATCATTTATCAGGCAAGGAGTTATGAGGGATTTTTTTTTCCTTTTTTTTCCTTTTTTTTTTTTTCCTTCCTTTTAGCATTTGGGGCAGCCAGGAATTTGGAAGGAAAGTTATTTTGGTTTCTTTTTTTCCTCTTATTGAAAGAATTGTGAATAACCTCAGCTGTTTAATAAAACGCATGCTGACAAAGCAGTGTGAGAAATCACTCGTTATTTGCCATACCACTTAAATCTTTTTATCATAGCAGGTAGAAAATCAAATACAAGTAACCATAAAAAAACTAACAGTGTTTTGACAGGCTCATTAACACTCATTTGCTAAAAAGCAGTCCATTTCTAAATACATGGTTGCATAAATATTTTAAAAACAGCAGCCATATATACCAACAGGTCCTTAAACATTTTAACAGTAATATTAGGGAAATGTTTATTTAACTGATGATGAAGCTATTCTATAAATACTTAATGGCCATTGCTAATGTAGTAAGATATAAGAGACCTAAACTTACTTCACCCCTCAAATGTTAAAACAGCGTACATTCTTAGCATCCTTTATGCCACAATGTAGGTTTAATTTTAATTTTTATAATGTGCATATGATAATGGTTAAAGTATCAATAGTATTAAAATTGTAAAAGCTCTGCCACAGTATTCTCTAAACGTGAAGACAGGCAGAGCTTGTACAATATCTGTTACATTAAACTATCCACTGCCTTTGGTCATCCTATATCTTGCAAAAAAGCGAGCATCATTCTTTGACTGTATCTTGTTCCCAGAAGGCAGCCTATTTCCAGTAAAATTGGAAACTCTCACAATTTTCTTTTTGTGGTTATATAGCTCCAGTGAAAATGCATTGTCTATTTAAATTTGCCATTTGTGTGAAAATGTTGAAGTTAGCACAGAAAATCATCCAGGCTATCAGTAATGATCAAGGTATAAATGCTTAGAGAGAGAGATCAGGATGTCAGCAAAAATGTCACCACTACTTTTCGCAGTGCATGTTTTGATTTTCTTAGCTGGATTCATTCAAATCAGCCAGGTGCTTGAAATTGCATGATACTGCTTTTTTATTTTTTTTCCCCTCTTTTTTTGGTCTGGCTGATCCCTGAACTATGGAAAATCAGTGAAAGACTCAGAGTCAGAGGAGAGACTTTAGGTTTTTCTCCTTTTTTACTTTCCTTTCAGTCAGTCATGGGAAAACTGATCGACCACCAGAACCATTGGACACTCGTTACATTGCACATGGCAGCCTAAATATTTCACTTTATTCCATACTTCTGAATATAATTTCTAATGATGTTTTCTAAATGGCAAGCTGGTTTGTGTGATGTACTGCCCTGCCCTGCCTTGCCACCACATTCTGTCTTTTTTTCCAGTATTTTCACCTGAAGATACCACCGTGCTCCCTATCTTGTCTTTACCGCCCCAATGTAAATCATAGGTTAAGTAACTTCATGAACAGTGGTTAATAAAAGAGTGTTTAATTCCTGGTGAGCCACAGTGCAAAGGAAAAAGTGTGTGTTCTGGCATTCAGAGTTGCATTCTAGCTCTTCAGAAAGCAAAAAAAAAAAGAGGCAGATGCAGGCACGAATGCGTAGGTTGCAAAGCAAAGGAAATAATTACTATAAATAACCCACAGCTTTATTACAATGTGTCTATGTCTCCAGAAAACTGCCATCAAAAGACATCAGCACTAATTTCTGAAAATTTACAAAGCTGTCTTGATTCAGTGGCAGGTGACTTAGATATGGGCAATGAATTTTAAGTGGAGGATTCCTCAGCTGCTTTTGATTTGATCAAATGAGCAGTGTTGGTGGCGGATAAAGTACCAGAGATGTCTGAGGGTCTTGGGTCCTCTTTGGCAGTGCCTGCTGGAACCAGGGAGTCAGCAGTAGGTCCAAGGGGTCACATCCCCAGAGCCTTGGACATCAGGAGTGCATAGCCAGGTCCCTGTGCTGCCTGGTGTTCCTGCATAGGACCTCTTGGGCAGGTCCCTGACATTACATGAATTGAGGAAAATCAGTGTAATTGTTCGTGTGGCCTCAAGGAAGAAGCTTCTACGCCCTCATTGAACAAAGCATTAGAAATTCCCATGATTTTGAGATTGATTTTGTGTTCTTGTGGAGGTACTCTGCACACCAGTGAACATGAGTGTGGGAAGGTCCTGTTACCTCTGCCAGCTGTGACCCAACAAGGTGTTATAGCAACAGCTGCTTCAAAAAAGTTGTAGCCCTGCAAAAAGTATTTAGCAGAGGGGTATGGTGAAAGCTGTGCTGGAAGAGGTCAAAAGAGACAAAATAAACAGCAGACTAAGGAGAGGGACCAGAGCAAGAAAAGGAAATGAACAAGGCATGTAGTGATAGAATGACGGGTAATGGTTTAAAACTGAAAGAGGGTAGATTTAGATTAGATACTAGGAAGAAATTATTTATGCTAAGAGTAGTGAGGCCCTGGTCCAGGTTGCCCACAGAAGCTGTGGGTGCCCCCTCCCTTGGTAGTGCCCAAGGCCAGGTTGGATGGGGCTTGGAGCAGCCTGGGCTGGTGGACGTGTCCCTGCACATGGCGGGTTGAACTGGCAGGGCTTCAAGGTCACCTCCTCTGATTCTATGGGGTTCCAAAGATGGAAAGCATTAGTGACAGCCACTAAAAGAGATCATGAGACCGGGTTTGCGGTCCCTCATCTTTGGGAGGTACATTCAAAAAGAAATTCCACCTGATCCCAACCTCAAGAAAACCAAACTGAAACCTACCTACTTGGGTCACCCATGACTCTTCCTGCCTAAGGGTTTCTGTAAAAGTTCTCTGAGAGCATGTTGCAAGGGATATCTTGGATCCTGTAAAAGAGAAGTAAATTCTGGGTGGCCTGTGAGGCAGTCATTGGATAACTGGGTTCTTTCAGACATAGAGAAGCAGAAAGCCCTGGGAAGATGTGTGTATTTGCTATGGCAAGTGTCATCCTGAATAGCTGTCCCATGTCAGACACCTAAGCAAACACCTTCAGAGATATCCAGTATGCTACAGGAATTTTGCATTGTGGTGTTAAGCTTTCCTAATTAAAAAACAAAACAAAACAAAACAAAAAACAAAGGTAAAATAATCCTACTATTCACCTATGTTGGTTATTTCAGGGAAGGGCTATTTGAGTTGTAGAGTTTAACCTGATTTTCTACTCTTGTCTTGTTCCACTGATGGGTATTTGTTTATTTTCTTGAGTTTTAGGGTTTTTTCCCCCCGCTGTGCTAAATTTAGGGCCCTTTTCCTAAATGCACAGCTATCCAAAAGGTGTGCAAATTCTAGCTTATGTGTGCAGGACAAATCACCGCAGATGGATGCTCTACACTTCACGTGAGCAAGTCATGCACCAGGGGAGCTTCTGTTATGAAATAAGGAAACAGTGAAATCTTTATTCAATCAGTTGTGCTTTAACACTTTTTCATTATTTTTCTAAACTCAGCCTGCATTTAATGCAATTAGTTGAGGAAGGTAGGAGACCATTTTCCCTTGTTTATCCAGATAAAAGCTTAAGTGATGGGATGTCATGGTTTAGGACTGGGCTGGCCACTAAATCCTGGACAGACACTCTCTATTAACGATAGTGGCTCATTATTATGCTCTGCGGAGCAGGGCACTGGAAAAGTCCCAGACCGGACCCAGCAGCAGTGGAAGCTGATGCAGGAACACGGGGATCACAATCAAAGGCAGATGAACCAGCAGGGTCTGCTCGGACTTCGGCCATGCCAGGATCAAAATGGAAGGGAAGGATGCAAGATGAAAGGGCTGCAAGATGGAAGGAGGTCAAGACCCTTGTGACCCTCGGCTTTATACCAAGTATGATGTATGTGGGATGGAATACCTTGTTGGTCATTTTTGGGTCCGCTCCCCACCGTGGGCACAGACACAGCACCCATGGTGAGACAATGACCTTGAGATTATTGTTGTAGCAGCACATACTGGAAAAACATGCTGCTAATTTCTAGCAAGTTCAGCCACTTAAAATAGACTGAGCTGAAAAGTAAAGTCACTAAATAGAAAATTAGTTCTATTTACCTCAAAGCAGGACATGGGATCAAAGGTTCTGCATGCTGATAAGACAGGGAAGGTTCACCCCTAAAAATGTAGGTAATAGAGTTTTTCCCAAGATGTTAAGGAGCAGCCCTGCTATAGATGACAATTTTATATTCAAGATGTGTATAGAATCTTGGTTTATATTTTGATACCGAGGGAACGAAATATGCTTTGTTTCAGAAAGAATAACTTCTGTCAGCATTTTGTCCTGTCTCTAGTTGTTGCTCTATTGAAATAACATTTATGCTTTAAAAAACCAAACCAAAATGAAATAAAACAGAATTCCTCATGTTTCTATACATTTCATTGTAGTGATTTGAAAAAAGTTATATTTAACCTGTAAGCTCATTGATAATGACACTGGTAACCTAAACATCAAGTTAAGTGCAACCAATTTTAAGGGACTGTGTCCAAATGAAGGCCTTAAACAGGCTTTGATTTATGAATGTGTAACCCCTATTGACATGGTGGGTGTGACATTTACGGCAAAGACTTTGTGCTATTGAACTATCACATCAGTATTGACTTTGCATTCAGAGGGGAAAAACCTCAATAGGTAAGGATTTAGTGGATATGAGTTATTTTTTGGTATGAGTTATTGAACAAAACAGTAAAAAGTTCCCAAAAGAGGTGCTAAAACAACAGAATCAGAGAATTATAACTATCCAAGACATCAAATCTTTAAAAGTAGATCAATAAAAGGAGTAAGAACATGTACCCTAGAAAAAGCTATTAGAAGGCACATGGGGAAAAAAATCTTTAATGGTAAAATTTTTACTTAGACTGATATGTCTTTAATTTGCATAATTCTGCATGCACAGTGTGCAAGATAGTGTGTGAGATCTTATGTCTTCATTATATCTGAACTACAACAGCTAACAAATTGTCAAAATGAATTTTGAATTACTCCACCCTTTCAGAGATGATCACAAACTAATATCTTTACAATTTTTCTATTGGAAAAGAATAACAAAACACCAGTTTGCAAGGAAAAAACAAGCCAGACCTACTGAAAGAATTCATATATGTGCTCTCTCTCCCTATGTGCTCAGCCCTCCTTTTCCCAGTTGTTTAAGTGATGTTAATTGTGTAAGAACTGATGGCACAGCAATTTGTGCCATAGATTGGTTTGTTGGCTCAAGCCCTATGATTGCTTATTTCTCTTGAACTTCAACTGCTTGCTGAAAACAAACAAACAAAAGGTAATTATCTGGTGTATTTTTTCTTTTTTCCTAAATCAGTACTACAGTTTCAGTTTTTTATTTCCCGCTGTATGTATATTCAGACTCGAAAAAAAACATTTCTGTTACTTAATATGTACTTGTCTAGGGTCATCTTTCTTATTTGTACCCAAAATGCAAACTCTGATAGGACCCTTTTGATTCATATGGCAGCTAATGATCCTGGCTGATAAAACTACTTTAATCATGGGGTCCAAGTGATAAACGTATGAATAAGAAGGGACCTTTCCATGTATATTCAGACCTGGTTACGTCCTTCATCAAGGACTGCCTAAATGTAATTATAAACTGGTTGATGAAACCTGGTCTTTGAAGTAGCTTCTTCATCAAGATTATGTGAAGGTTTTTGTTCTTGCTGCTATACACTTCAGATTCTTCCTAAATATGCTGCAGTGATGGCTGGAAAACATGCTTTCAGCCTGAATTTATTTATATCCAATTAATCCCATTTGTATTTCTTTCTATATTCTTGGGCAGGATAGATAATGTTTCCCTATGTTTCCTCTCCCTCTACTCTTTTGATACATGTATAAACCTTTTCCCACTCTCTTATTCAACAGTTTCTGTTTGTTTTTAATTAAGCCCAACAAACCACATAATTGCATCCTCTTGTAAAATAGGTTCTCTCTTTTTCCAATCATCCTAGTAGTTGTTCTCTGCATATGTTCCACTTCGGATTAATCGCTCTTGAAATGCAGGACCAGAATTGCATACAACACCCCAGATGAAAGCCACCGGTACTTGGAGCAGTGATATGAATATTTCCTAGCAGGAAATACATTTTAGGTCTAGTAGGAATACATTTTAGGATTACGTTTGGTTTTCTTCATGGCGCATCACATTGGTGCCTTAGTCAGCTTGTGACCAACCAGTGCAAAGGAGTAACAGAAGGGGATCTGGTTGTTTCCAGCTGATGAGTTGGTGTATGCTTGGTTTATGCAATTACTTAGCCAGCTGCTTGGGATATGTCACTTGCAGGAAAATTCAAGAGGCAGCAAAGTATATGCACAGAAGACGGAAATTTGGGCTCAAGTCATAAAAGTGAATGTGAGCACCTAAAGCGTCCAACAGCCAGGCCTGTTGCATGACTGTAACATAGAGAGGGAACATCTGTAAAGTGTAGAAATGAATGTATGTCTGGATTTCAAACACTCAGTGAATTTTAAAGTATTTAGCTTAGATTTGGGCATGTTTCTCCTGCCTTTTTTTAAAAAAAAAACAAAACAAAAAAAGGTTTGTGAAAATTAGATGCATCCACAGTCTGAATAGTACTAATGCTAGCGCTATGAGATGTTTTGAATTTGTGTATATCCCATGATGTCTATTTTTGACCCAGGTTTGTGAAACATCTGCATGATGTCCATTGAATGATGTTTAATCTCACAGATGAGCTGCCTCTAACCAGCTGAGGTTGTGCTTAGTGAAGAAAAATCTGTGTCCATCTCTTTTTTTCCCTGCCAAGTATGGAGTATTGGTGGAGAGTGCTAGTAATTATCTACCAATCTATGGTTTTACAGAGATTAAGCCCAATTTTGGTAAACTAAGTTGCTTTAATTTATCAACGTTAGGGCTGTGGCAGGCAATTTGATTTAATCAATTAGAAATCAATCTCCTAATTTCCTTTATTACGATAGTGTTATGATTTGAGACAGGAATGAATCCAGTCCTTATGTCTAAAACTACCCCAGGAAATTAAATTTTCTGGAAGAGAGGCCAGAGAGCAGACAAAAACTCTGCTGGGAAACTGCCAGAAAACCAACTGTATAGGTGACAAAGTTCAATGCACAAGAGTGGTCATCTGGGTATGGGAAGGGGACGAGAACAGCAGCAAGAGATAATTGGTCCGGACAATTAAGAAATTAAGTAGAAGTTATTTTTTTATTAGAAAACATGGTTTTGCAAAAATCTAGTAGAACATGACTGTATTTAATTTTCTGGATTTTAAAGAGACATTTTGCACGTTCTGCATGCAGCTGCATGCCAAATGAATGAGTGCAGGGAATAGTCCAGTACTTATCTCTGAGCATGATTGAAGTTCCCCCCAAATTGGGCTGGAGAGGTCCACAATGTGAAGTTTTTTCTAGGAAGACATTATCCAATGGGCTGCTGGATATTTTGGACACGCTGGTTCTCTGACTCTTTCAACCCACCGTAAACTCTGAAAATTATTCTTTTTTATAAGAGAAACATCTTTCAAAACCTTTTCTGCCCATCTCTAATTTCATTTTAAGGGTCTCATTTTTAACAGAAAATATGAACATCTCTTTCACACTCTCGAGGAGTGAACCTTCATTCTTCACCCTCAGTCATGCCAGAAAGGGAGAACATGCTGCCAACATCTTCCAGCAACACTTAAGAAAATATGAGAAGAAATTGGCCTTGTTTTTTTGCTTAGAAAAATGTACATAACTTTTCCGTGAAACCAGGCCTCTTTTAGAATGGACAGACCTATAAAAATACTTCATGTTTTTATGTATAAAGTATATATGTTTATATATCTTAGATGTTGATATTGTGCCCAGCTGTTCCAGGTCTCCTATGTTAAATGGAATAACCTCTGCACAAAGAGCGGGTACCTATCAGGACCCTGCACCAAAGATCTTACTCAATGTGTTTTTCTCTCTACATATTTAGAGTGCTATTTTTTACTGATATTATGAAGATTATATTAGTTTCCAAACAGTATACATTTTTTTTAAAGATTACTCATTGCTGAGTGGTTAACATTTTCACACTGTATAACATTACAGGCGTTTTCTCTGAAAGTGTCAGCATTCTGTCAGCCAAAGCGAGCTTTAATAAAAGTCAGGCTCTGACAATTTTCTGGAATAACCCAAAGCTCAGCTCTAAGTGTCTATGTGAACAGGATGTGAAGGTTTTGGATCTCCTGGTGAAAATCAGCGTGAGCCACTGCTGCACTCGGCTGACACCTACGTTTCAGTTTCCTCCGCGCTGCTGTGTGCTACCAGGTCTAGGCACTTGGAAGGAAGCTGTCACTCACTTTAGCTAATCAATCAAAGTTTGTCACATTCTTGTGTGTTTTCACTAAAAACCCAAACTGGGACACCAGATGTGGTGAGTACATGGACAGTCTATGTTTTTGTATGAAAACATCTGATGTGACAAAAGAGCAACGAAAAAGCAAGTTTGGCTTCAAGCTCATGCTTTTTTTGTCACATGCACACTCATGAAATGTTTTCATTACCTATATCTCTCTGAGACTGCCGTCACTAATTTAATTTGAGAAAACATTCCCCAGCTACTTTATTGCAAATTGTGTCTAGCAAATTGGTTTTGCTAGTCTTTCATAGTAGTTAGAAGAAGAAAGCTTGGTTGAGGAATAAATGAAGCATCTGTTAATATAAATCTCGTCTCTAGGTCCTCAATTTGCAACATGAATTTTTAGATACAGCTGATAAATAAAACTAAGATGCTTCTCTGAAAGTACATAAGATATTTTGACTCTGTGCTGCCTCTCCTCACCACCTCTGCCTCTCACATGTCAGGCAGCAATAGCTGCTTCCATGGCGTCCTACGAACTTCTTGCTGTGCGTTTACAGATGAAAGTCCCAAATATGTTGCAGAAAGCTCTCACTACAGTCATTTACAATAACTCATTGTGCCGCAAGACCTGTGCAGAGAATGCATGTGATGACCCCTTCTCTAACAGGGGGAGAGAAAAGTCCAATGTGTTGGTACTTCTACTGAGGATGGACTTTTCTGTCAGCTGTCCATCTACAAATGTGTCTTTGGCGTGGGTTTTCAACAGTACTCTGCAGTCATAATGGCTTGAAAATAACAAGTGATTTAGCTTCTTAAAAGGAAACCTTAACAGACAGTTCTACTTTTCGTTTGAAAGAGAGATTGAAGAGCAGTGACAGGTAGACACTGAAGGGAAGAAAAATCGCTATATTGATCTATTAGGGAAAGCTTACAGTGGCAAAGATGACATTCATCTTGATTTTTACTGGGATCCCATTCCCTAGATCCACAAAGATGAGTCACACTGCACGGTGCTGTTGACACCTGCTGGGAGAAGGACTATTCATGCTTAGCACCTGATGCTAATCACTTCCCTTCCCTATGCTTTAAATTAGGATTAACTATAGGCCAAAATGGGCCCACTGAAAACATAGTATTTTTTAGCATTGTTTACTAAAATGGTAGTATTTTGCTATATTTTAGGGAGGTATTTTTTAGGACTATGTCTTCTGGATGTGTTTGTGTTTTCTGCAAAATGTTTAGATGTGTTGTGCCTCAAAATACCTTTTTATTAGGACATGAACAGACAGGGAACAATAAGTACAGTAGTGGCTTAGGAGGTGGGTGAAGAGAATAAAACACGTCATCACACCAAGACAAAAAAAAGGGAGAACAGATCAAGCATCTCTCATCAGGAAAGATTTAGGCTCGCTCCTTAGAAGAGAAGCACTTGTCTTCAGTTTCCATCAGTGGTATTTTTCTCGATTTCATGGAGATTCTGCACCAGGCCAATATGCAGACTGCCTTTCCAACTTGCTATAAATGTAGTTGTGTATTTGTGGATGTTTGCGACACACCTCTGCACTCACTGAACTGCAGTAGATGATGGGCTGCAGATGATGGGCAGGTCCCCAAATGCCTCCAAGCAAGCCTGGCTTTTCTTGGAGGAAGGGAAGGCTGAGTGTGTCAAAACGTCAAGCAAAGTCCCAGAACTTATGCTGTTTTAGGAAAAGTGTGGAAGTTTCCTGGCACAGCTGCATCCTCAGACTGCAAGAACCCTTGAAGGCAGGAAGCAGTGGGGCCTGAAGCCATGTCTGGTCCCCCTTGCATGAAATGGGGAAACATTGATAAAGCAGGTGACAGGATTTTTGAAGCCTTCATGTACATTCCCGCTGCTTCTCCCAACACTGGCCATAGCCATCTTTCTCACAGAATCACAGAATGTTAGGAGTTGGAAGGGACCTCAAAAGCTCCCCCAGTGCAACCCCTGCCAGAGCAGGATCACCCAGATCAGGTCACACAGAAACGTGTCCAGGTGGGTTTTGAATGC
>NW_010170168.1:25959-71091 GCF_000695765.1 Mesitornis unicolor | reverse complement strand
GGGAAAGAGACTCCACAACCTCTCTGGGCAGCCTGGGCCATGCTCTGGCACCCTCACACTGACAAAATTTGTCCTTATCTTCAAGTTGAACCTCCTGTTCTCCAGCTTGGGACCATTTCCCCTTGTCCTGGCACTGGTCATCACAAAGAAGAGCCTGGCTCCTTCCTCCTGACACTGCCCTTTCCCAATGGATCCCCAGGAATGAGGGCACCCCTCAGTCTCCTCTGCTCCAAGCTCAAGAGCCCCAGCTCCCTCAGCCGCTCCTCAGCAGGAGATGCTCCACTCCCTCCACCATCTTCGTGGCTCTGCGCTGGACTCTTTCAAGCAGTTCCTCTCCTTCTTGAACTGAGTGGCCCAGAACTGAACACAATACTTCAGATGTGGTGTGAGCAGGGCAGAGTAGAGGGGGAGGAGAACCTCTCTGCCCTACAACCACTCCTTCTCATCCACCCCAGGATGGCGTTGACCTTCTTGGCTCAAGGGCACGCTGCTGGCTCATGGGCATTGCTGCCACCAACATCCCCAGGTCCTTTCCAGCCACTCATCCCCAAGTCGGTAGTGCTGCATGGGGTTATTGCGACCCAAGTGCAGGACCCGGCACTTGGCCTTATTGAAGCTCACACAATTGGCCTCAGCCCATGGATTCAGCCTATCCAGGTCCCTCTGCAGAGCCTTCCTACCCTCAGGCAGATCAACACTCCCTCCCAACTCAGTGCCATCTGAAAAACTTGCTGAGGGAGCACTCCATCCCCTCATCCAGATCATTGATCGAGATGTTAAACAGGACTGGCCCGCAAACTGAGCCCTGTCTTTTTATATTCTGTTACTTCTGTGTAGAGGTGATAACTGCCACTGCAATTAATGAAGACACGAGACTGAATTGGTCTAACTTAATAAATATTTACTAACAATGAGGTCATGTGAATAAACAGCCACGCTCTGCTGTCTCCCTTCCCCTCATCCCCATCTCACACTTATTCTGGTCCACATTTTCAAATTGATCCCTGAAACAGAGCAGACTGTGAACTTTCTGTCCAGCTGCAAGCTGCCTGCATTTGACAGCCTGATCTGAATGCACAAGTACCTGATTATGTGCATAAACAGCAAATACATGCAGTTTTGGAGGCTAGTTCTGAAAACTTGACCTGTAAATGCAATAGGTCAATTCAATACATCCACAATTCTCTTACCTTTTGTGTTTATTCCTGCATTGACTCTCTTTTACAGGCTATGCAGTGGTGTTTTGTGGTGGGTTTTTTTTCATTTATTTTAATTACTGGGTTTTTTTCTTGTTATACAAACACGATTGCACCAATATGGCAATTCTTACTGAATAGAAATGAGAAAAGCAGAAGTTCTAATTGATCTCTTCATCCAAACTCAAATAAAATAAACATGGTGAATGATGAGTTATAGTCAGATCTCCTGGTAGAAAAACTGAGTTAGAATTTTTATGAGAATGGATCTTTCCTTGACAGATTTCCAGAGCTTCATGTTTTTTTCATCCAGGTTGAAAATAATTTATCTTCTTATTTTAGCATTTTTGCTTCTGGTCCTGGCCTAAGCAATAAGCTGAAAAGGTGCATAATAACAGCTGGTATGTACTGCAATAATTTGAAGATCTATTTAATTCCAAGTTCTGATGGTGTTGCAAATAAAAATCTTTCTTTTATTGAAGCTTATACGGACAATATTATTTTTTTACAATGTGTGGCTCAGCTGTTGTTTCTTCCATTTGGAGTTCAGATTTCTTTTAAATACATGACATATTTTGAGTCACATATATTCATATATATTCATAAGACTCTTAGAAAAAGTTTTGACATTTAAGGTCCTACCCTTGCAAGTGGGTTTTTATGATGCTGAAATCCTGGTCAGCCTGGATCCATTGAGCAGATGGAGACTCGTTAAGTCTCCACAATGTACCGTTAGCAATACACTCAGTTGCACTGTTTGTTCATTATTTTTCACTCGGTTTAAAGGCTTCTCAGTCAGAAACGCAACCTTGAAAGACATCTTGTCTCCTGAGAGCTAACAAAGACTGTCCAGGTTATGGGTAGAAAGGAATAAAACCAAACTCATATCTATTCCTTTCATTGCAATACCTGGCTTCTTTTTTCCGTTGTCCTTGGTAGGAAATGAAACATTTAGAGCCAAACTCCAAAAGAGATGGGTACATTAAAGCCCTGATGATCAATCTTATTTGACAAATTCTACATCGGTAGTAAGAAAAAGTCGGTTTTTTATTGTAATGCTTGAATGTCAAGTCCTGTATTTTTCATTGGATGATAGGCAAATTCAAGTTCACCTTATTGTAGACTCACAAGACAATTTTCTGTTTCTGCTAGTTTGAAAACCAATCAGAAATGACACCTTGTGTTTATCAGGAGCTGGGAAATAGATTATCTCTCTGATCAAGCCTATACTGATACTGGAGTCCCGGTATGGCTGTGTACTGAAGTGAGCACCATTTTCACTGCAAGACTTGTTCTGTTTTCATGTTGTAGTGAGGTTCCAGCAGAGTGAGAAAGAAAGAAATACAGACTTTTTTTCAATTATTGAAACATATTGTTGCCAATAAAGTTGGCAGTGTGCCTAAACCTATCCATTAATATAGTTAAATTCAAATAATCTGAATTCAAAACAAAAGTAGAAGGGTTTTTTTTAAAGTGTCTATCAAAACATGTCCACCACAGTTTCTTATTGTGACTGCCATTTGTAATTCCTTCTCAGTCTTGCTATTGCCCTGTATTTTAAGGTTAATAAACAAATGCCACTTGAATGTCACAAGTGGAATGTTACGTTCAATCAACAATCAGTTTTTCTTCTGAAAATAAAGGTACTTTCTGGTGTGTTGAAGTATATTCTGAGTTCTCACTTATACAGGTGATGTCAATTGTAAATGACCATGTGGACTCAAAAAGGTACACCCTCAAGTACCCTTCAAATAGCAGGATTCATAGAAAACATCTGTATTTCTGTCTCTGAGTAACAGGGTTTATGTTAAATTAGACCCACTGGAGATCCTTGTCAATTTATTTAGTAACATGAACCACTGAATGGATTTGAGTACTTGAAGCAGCTATCAATTTAGGTTAAATTAAAAATCAGAGGCTGGCCAACCATATGAGATACTTACAAACATGGGTAGTTTGTCTATTCAATTTTTAACTTAAATTTTAAGTATCTTTCACACAATCTTTTTCTCCCTCTTGTAAAGCTACTTTGACTATCACGAGGTCAGGGCAATGGCTCATTATGAATTCAAAAGAAGACTTGTCAGTTGTTTTGGATCTATATCTACTAGAGAGCACTTTGGTCCATGAGTAAAGCTGGTCTGGGTGATGTGACTTAATTGCAAGCTAATTCCTAGATGTCAATTAAAGTGAAAATTTTTCATGGCTTTCACTTTTACATTGGAAGGTATTATGGTTCTGCAAAGCCAAACTTTCCTCTTATGAATTTGCACCATGTTTGGTTTATTTGTTTGGGTTTTTTTTTCATTTGAATCTTTAATAGAAAGTATTGCCCACTGTAATGTCTGGGCATTATTAGTTGAAAAACAAAACTTGTTCCAAATGTTCTGATGGTAGTAAATGAGATGCCTGTGCCTCAGAAGTGAAAAAAGTGTTAGAGAGACAGGAGGAAAGAAATTCAAACTATTTTCACCACTGAGTAAGATGAAAAATTCTTCATTCCTGTGAGGAAGGATCTGGAAACTGAAAAAGAAATGTAGCATCTACCTTGAAAGTAAAATGTGCCTTTGATTTGGATAAATGATTTTGCAAATTTTCTAGTAAAACTTGTCAGCTGTTACAGAAATCACTAGTTGTACCAAAAACCGTTTTAGACAGACTTTGCTTTTGACACAGACTGGCTCAGCCCATGTAGGTCATTTTCCCCCCAAATAAATTAGAATAAATTTAGCAGTTTGGGTCAGTACCTAGAGAAAGGTGGTCATGGAATAGAGTCAGTGGAACTTAAAAGTGGGCACATTTTAATGTGGACAAATTGATACGATCATAGTACAACAGTCCAACTTTTTTCTCCAGATGCATAGTTTTTATCCATTTATCCATATTGATCATTTTAATGTTAGAAGAATATGTGCACATAGACTATTTTCAGATTTTAAGATAAAGAGAACTGGTTGCATATGTAGAATAAGGCAAAAAAAAATGTTTATCTTCGATAAAATTTGTTTCCAAATAACTGTTTCTACAATTAATTTTCAGTCTATGGAAAATGCTTGCTGGCAAAATAGAAGTTTAGGATCTCTGGTTGTGTAAAAGAAGCACGGAGTACAAATAGCAAGATGGAGAAACGAGTGGAAGTAATTTATTTTTCACATAATTATGCAGCAATTTATTTCAGCTAGCAGTCTCTTTTCTTTAAATGGCTGTATATAATTCCTTAGTAATTTATGGCTTTATATCGATAGCAATCAACATGTTCAATACAAACATGTTTGGCTTCTTCTCCTTTTGTAGAAAAGAGGCATTGCATTTTATTTCTGAATAATGGTTCCTTTGTTCTTAGCGAAAAGAGGAACAGAAATTAAACATTTTCAAGACAAAGAAAAGGTCTTAATTTTAAGCTTCAGAAAGAAACATTCAATATTCCTGGGAAAACTGTCATACAATTTGATTTCCTTCTGTCTCACTTCCCACCTCCACCCTCTTTCATTATATTGGCAGGTCACTATGGTTCAGGATCTTTTTTTTTACAGTTGTTGGTAGAGCTGAAGACTGAAGGCCTTTATGTTCTCAATGGAAATACAAGTTTACAAACTATTCTCGAAATACAGCTTTAGAATTAAAATTTATTTAGTCAAGTGTTATTTTTTAGATTGTTGATAGAGGAATTTTCTACAGAACTAGCATGCAATATTTTTCTAAGTCCCAAGCTGGTGCTTGTTTGGGGACTTTTTTAGCTTAAAACCTGTGTCTGAATGTATATCCAACCTGTGCAAAGTTTAATCATAATAAGTTCAACTTAAATGAGTAATTTTAATAGCATCTTTAATAAGGTTTAATTTTCCTAAACAGATGTTAGTGAAAGATATATCACCTCTAGAGGGCAGTGTTAAATTATTTGAGATTACTGTTTTGTATTTTATCATGCAAACTACTAGATGTCTGATTAACTGACCTTCATCTGGAACTCTTTAATGGTTATATAAAAATAATGTTCATATTTGTAGGCTTTAAATATCCTTAAAAATAAACTCAGTTTAAAATCTTTAAGGGAAAATATACATGTTCCTGTGAGCTTTGTGTCTGAACATGAAACTGCGATGGTTTCAAGCAGCAGTGAGAAGATCTGAATGATCAAGATGGTGTAATCAATATTTGGAATTACTTAGATTGACTGAACAGAGGAAATAAAGGGAAAAAATATTTTCAGTAAAAATAACTCTTAACTGTAACCAGGACTCTTACAACTAACTGGCCAGGTTATCAATCCAGCGTCACTCTGGAAATGGGAAGGCAATACTTGGCAGAGCTTAGTGAGAATTTCTCAACGTTCTGCTTGGTATTTCATAAGATGGAGCTGAATGTTCTTTTTCATAGATGGCGACTGTCTCTCTTCTGTTGTCATTTGTAATGATACTGAAATTCTGAGTTCATAGTGGCATTCCTCTGTTTCTGTTTTGCTGAATTTTGCTGTTTCTGCTTCGTTCTTTCACCCATTTACTTCATATCAGTTCAAGCTGTAAGATGTGTTGACCTTTTCTTTCTGCAACAGTATGTAATTTTTTCGATATCCATAAAGAAAATATGGGTTCGTTTCATTAATGATCTTGGGTGATGCAAATTAGACATAGAACATGAATGACTGATTATAACATCAGTCTCAGCCTCATGTGCACATCTTACAGAGGAATGGGTGAACTCTATATCCCATGCAATTGTAACTAATTGAACAAACCAGGGTGGAAATTGGCAGGTTGTGGTCATACCTAAACCCAAAACCTGTACTTTTTTGTCTTCAGTGCTGTTCTTCTTCTCCCTGTAGACCAAGGTGCAACGAGAACAAAGTGTTGAGTTTCTGCAGTGCATCAATGGGAACTCAGTGGGTTTTTGCAGTATCTTCCCTTTGCCAGCTAGAGGCAGGAGTAGATCAGATGGTTATTTCAGAACAGAAATGGGTAGCACAGCACATCTGCAGCATATGCAATGATTCTGTTACCTTCAGGAGGGGTACATTATTAAAATTTTGTGTGGTGGTAATGGTATGTCCAAGGAGGTGTTACCCCCTGTATTTCACATCCAGACTTACGCAACCCAACCTGAGTCATACGAGAAATGTGAACTTTATTTTTTGTAATTTAATGTGTGAACCTTATTTTTTTTATAATTTAGTGTATTAATTAATAAAAAATTTCATGTGTTTTTTCTTTTTTGAGCTGGGTGTCTTTTCTGCCTTTCCTAGAAGTTGCATCATGAAGCTTACAGAAAGTTTTGACAAACACACATGTGCGCAGGCAGGTTTTGTATAACAGGATTTTCCTGGAAGATGGAAACTAACTTTTAACTGAAAAGGTGTTGATTGTTCAAACAATTGCTTGAAAAGTCTTTTAAAAATTGAGAATAGCTGTTACAGGAACTTCTGAAATGCCTGAGGATGAAAATAAGCAAGTCTTTTCTTTTAGACATTTATTTTAATGTAACTTTAGTAGTCCACACTTCATGTTCAGAGAAATTTTAGTTTGTTGGTAGAGTAAGCACTGTGTGCATATGCTTGTGTGCACACATTCAGGCATTTTTTCAGCTCCAGATAAAATGATCAATCTTATCAATCTTAGGAGAGTATTAAAATTCTTCCTGCAGTAATTCATTACCTCTCATGACAGAGATTTGAGTCACCCTGGTAGGGGGATGGGTTAGGGAAACAGGGTTTCACAAAGCCATGAAAAACAAACAAACTGATCTTGAAGTGCATGAAAATTCAGTGCCCGATGTGATTCGATTCTGGTTTCTAATCACAAGCTTTTGTTAGCTTGTTAAGGTACAGCAAGAATGCTGGGATTCCTGAGGCGGTCGTTTTGTTGAGTTAGCTTGTTTTATGGTGACATTCATATTAAATTTGTGTCTCAAATGAACTCATAAAATGAGAGGGAAATCACTTTTCTAAATTTATTTTGTGCTAGGGCTTTGCTGATAGTTTAGTTATTCTGTCTTACTAGAAATTAAATGAGTGCTCAATACATTTTGAAGGAACATTCAAGCAGCTAAAACTAGATGCGTTTTATGTGCGTTTCAGGGTGGCTCCTGAATTTCAACTTAATTTGAACAACCCACATTCATTTAGAAACAAATCAAAGGTGTGGGCAGAAGTGTTTGTGAGACACTCTGACACCTCAAACCTCTATTGCATTTATTTCCTCCTGTCCTCCATCCTAAAGATATATACATATTTGCATATACACATATATAAAATATATAAATTCAGACATGCATACACACACACAGATATAAAAATATATAAATAATTCCAAAGAAACTTTATTCTGAATCAATATGGTCATAATCTCAAATCTGTAGAATATTTTCTTAAAACTTATTCTTGGACAGTATTTCCTTTTCATTGAATGCCATTATATAGACATTTTAAGGTGTGAAATAATAAACTGATACTGCTATAAAGATTGCCAGTACCATGACTTCACATAGCTGAAAACCAGCATAGGATCATTACTGGTAAAAGTTGCAGTCTTAAAATAATTTA
Organism: Mesitornis unicolor; assembly: GCF_000695765.1. NCBI lineage: Eukaryota > Metazoa > Chordata > Aves > Mesitornithiformes > Mesitornithidae > Mesitornis > Mesitornis unicolor. The sequence continues at coordinate 63,360 of NW_010170168.1, read as the reverse complement.
TTATTAGATACCTTGATAGTTGCCCAGACCTTCCATTTTTATTACTTTTTCCTAAGACTGTAAATGTTTTTTTTATTTGAAATTCCATCCTACAACAAAATATGGGGATTGTGTATGTGCTATTCTGTGCAAACTGTGAAATCAATATACAGTCTTAACTATTGGAGGGACATCATTGTAAACTAGTTATTGATGTGCTGAAGTCATTTACACCTGACAGAGAAGATAGATTATGACACTATTAATTTAACTGGCTGTGAGTATGGGAAGATAACCTGCCATGTAAGCCCACAGACAGTCATCTGTAAAGTTTTTATGCATATTTTGTTCAGCAAGCTATACAGTTCTGACAGCTACGAATCACTTTTAATCTGTCAATTTCAAAGGTTGTCATCAGAAAGTTCAGCTGAAGGAGAATGTCTGTTTGACTCATCCTAAATGTAAGATGATTACTGTTTGTCACATTTACAAATTATCTTATTCTTAGAAAAATAAAGCTAAGCTGTTTAGCACGGTTATTGTGTAATTTGGAAGGCAGGATGTGGTAATGCATCTAAAATAGAAATACACAGTTGTGTAGTGAAACTCCTTTGCTAATGGATGGCATGCAGCAATAGCAATAAAAGCAAAGATGTTTTTCTTTGCAATAACTCTTCATATACATAAAAATATGTAAAGAAAGGAAAAATATAAAAACTGCTGAATGTTCACTTTTTCCCTGTGATGTACACTAGAGATATAAACTCTGCAACAGATGACACAATTTCAAAAGATGGCTGTGATTCTCCAGATACAAGCTTTTTTTTTTTGCTTTTTTTTTTCTTGTTTTCAAAAACACTTGCATGTAATATCATTGACCTTCCACGCAGACTAACAAGACCTGGCACAGTTCTACTGCACATTACCTTATTTGAAGCATTTTTAGGATAGACTTCATTGCAGGTGTTGAGTGTTTAAGTTTCCTTAAGTGAAAGCATGATGGCTTTTTTGAGTAAGATGACCAAGCTAACATCCTTTGCCTTATAACATTGTTCCCACTCTAGCAGTATTTTTCATGCTTTCAGACTGTTCTTTGGTTCTCCAAGTTTCCATGACTTGCCCTTGCTCCCTTGGCAGCTCAAGCAGCTGTTGTAAAATAGAGAAATTCAGTTTCTTTCACCACTAGTTCATCCTAGCTTGAATGGGATCCTGGGACCATCCACAGAGGTAAGAGGCACCCATTTCTTCTGTGGAGCAATTGCTCTTTGTTGTTTACAGAAATCACAAAACTGACTTGGCTTCTAGAAGTGCTGCAGCTTTGGGAGGCCAGGAGAAGCTGAATCATTTTAATGACCGTGTGTGGTAACCATTGGTTCAATAAAGTGTTTCAATAACTCTACAGGGTCTTGCAAATGGCAGCGTGTATTATTCTTCTTCATTTAAGTGGGTACCCTGTACTTAATGACAACACAGAAAATAGTAAACAAAAATGCTAATACAACATGGCCATTAAGGAGAAAAATAATAACTGAGTAACAAAGCTTTGTTGCTAGATACAAGAAGTAAAATAATTGTATTGAGTCAACAGCGAATTTCACCAAGAACAAGTAGTTCGGCTACAGTGCGTTCTGCCAATCCTATCCATTTGGGAAATTACCTTCAATCCTATTAATTTTCCTTCATTCAGGAAAACTGCACTGGCTTGGAACAGAAATTTTGTCTGAATAAAAGTAAAGGAGCTCAGACCCTGGAGGGTTTCAAAAACATTAAGGAAGTTTATGGAATGTAAAAAAGTTTATGTGAAAGTAATCTTGGCCTTTCCTACAAATTACAGCGCTACTAAAAATAAAAAATGTCCATACAATAGAAATAGAATGGAAGGCAAAGTGTCCATTTCTTAGGCAAGGAGCAGGTTTACGCTGAGGTTGTTGTGCTCTGTGTTGGTCCTTTAGACGTCAGAGAGATCCACCGGCTGTGGCTTCCACTCAGCAGCTGCTAATCAACTCCATTTACACCGAGCCACGTGGAGGAACAGCAGTGAGTAGCAAAACCTACCACTGCTGTTGAGGATTGGCCATGAGCACCTCCATTTTTCACGAGTTTCAAAACCAGTAAAATTTGCAACTCTTTGCAAATTGCTTGCAACCATTTCAAGCAGGACATGAGAATGTGGGCTGCTTTGAATATTGCACAGGCTATGTGATTCACTTGACTTCAACAAAGCATTTCTTATGAGGTTTTGGCAAGAAGGTCAGTGTAAATATATGTTTATATGTGTCAACATTTATCTTGCATGCAGGAAATTTGTTTTTATTCTTCCCTGCAAGGTGCATGCAGTGACCCACCATTCCTTTGTTAGGTCAAATGTTTTTTAGGCAATGGCTTAGTCCCTCTTCTTGTAAGAGAGACTAAAACTTTCAAGGCATTTTTGTAATAAAAGGCTTTTTTTTTTTTTTGCACTGTATCAGATAAGATAGCTACTTGACATTGAGGTCTCCTTTAGAAGAAAACAATGATGGGAAAAAAATCCTTAAATTCTTTTTCCTAATTTCTCCCCCCATTTATTTTCTCTATCCTGCTGTTTGGTAGCTGCAAACCTAGCTTTTACCTCTAGGCAAGTGGGCAGACAAGCATCTCCTTCTGGAACTAATGTCAATGCATCTTGGATTAATTGGCAAGTAAATGGTGCAGTCTATATGTGGCCTCCTCAGGAGAGAGCTCCTACATCAGCAACTTTTTAATACTCTGCTCTGAAATTTAGCCCTATATTTAACTCCTTCTTGGCATCTCTCAGGAGAATCTAAACCAGTTTTTCTGCAGTTCCATGTAATGCATGAAAGCATGGATGCGTTTTCCCTCAGAAATATAATTTTAAGTTACTATCGACAGATTGGCTATTTTAAGAAGGTTCCTTTTCTGGCTAGCAATATCTCTTGGTAAATGCTAACATGACATACAGAAATAACATTAGGTAATTACTTAACTCGAGCTGTTTTGTTGATATAGAGATAATCAGAGGAATAAGAACAGAATACAACCAGAATCCTTTCTAACTGGGATTACTGGCCACAACAAGGTTTTGTTGAGGTAATCATGTTTTCAAAAACCCTCTAAGTAATTGCACATTGCGCATCAGAAGTTCCTTCTGTACATTTGTTACTGGAAAATCTCTGTGCAAAACACACCCTTACACAGTCCTGCTTCCAGGAACCACTTACAATCCCCTCCAGAATGAGTGTGCAGTGAGGTTTTCAAGACAATTTAGAATTTTTAAAATTGCTTCCCCCGAGCAATATATCAAATTATCCACTGAAGTGAAGAGTTTATTTTTGCAGTCAGTGTGTTTCATATTATCGTGAGTAAAACCAGTTGCTTCACTAGCTAACTACTAAACAGCATGCATGTAAATTGCATGCAGGTTTTTTCACCTGAAACCCTGCAATGATAAACCTTGGGTGGTATTTGTACAATGCAACTCCTTTATTCCTCTAACTGAAAATCTTAGGTTTGTTGCTAGAATATTTTCAAATGACAAAGAGTACTTCAAAGAAAACATACTTATTTCCCGAAGTGCTACACAGATGAAGAACATCTTTAATAAGCTGGCACCCTCCTGCTGAGTTTCTACCATCAGAACATGTCTATGCTAGGCAAAGTTTCATTCCTATTTAGTTTCAATTAAATGCCTGTAATGTAATTACATAGCACAGGAAGAATCTATTGATGTTGTGAATTTGATTTTTAATAAGATTACAAAAAAACCCCCTCTAAGGTGCCTCCATAACTTTGGAAATTATTGTCGTCCGTCTAGCTTCTTATGCACAATGATAACATCTGGCAAATGTCAAATCCTGTAATTTTTTTTTCCCTGCTTTGAGAAATAGTTTACTTGTCCATTGATTTTGATGGGAGTGCTCAGAATTAAATATATCCACTTGAGGAAAAGGCAAGAGACTCAGGCTTATGGTTTATGATGGAAACAATATGGTGGCTATTTTGAAAACTCAGATACTGACAAAACTCCCAGAGATAGTATAATTGTGTCAGGGGAACTGCGAGCTCCTTTGCTTGTGAAACTGAAGATAAACAAGCAAGAACAATCACATTTTTACCCTTTGCAAAAATATCAAATAATTTTGTGGTTTCACCTCTTATTTTTAGCTTTTACTGTGAGAAGCTGCCTTTCCATCTCTCTGATAGCAAAACTTCACCATTTCATCAATTAAACTGGCATAATTTCACCTTGAATCTATTCACAGAAGCTTCGTCATTTGAGGTATATAGATCTAGTTTAGATGAAGCACTGACTTTTAATTAAAATCTTATTTTGTACAGGAAAATCCTCATCTCAAAATAGAAAATTTCATTATTTTAGTGATCTGTAATTTGTATCATGTTATCTTTCACATACAAAACATCTTTCTAGTGTTGTTTGTATCCCTCAATGACTTAGTTTTTTTCCATTCCCACAAGGAAAAGCTGGTTCCTCTGCAAGTATGTGTGACTGACAAGTTGAAATTACTTGAAAGCCAAAACGAAAGGCTTAGTAAGGATCCAGAAGCATAAGTTTCAACTTTGTTCTAGACTTGTGTCTTCATGACATCATAACTGACCCAACTGTTCTTCATTTAAATTGGAAATACAAACTGGTGGAAGTGCAGCACTGACCATATTTTTACTCTGCATGAAGTTGGTTGCTTGGCCTTGGTGGTTCTATCTTGGTGTGTCACATTAGATGGATCTCAGGGCACTTTGACCTGAACTGGCCAAAACAGGAAAAAGCAACCCCAGCAGCCAATGCTTTGATTTTGTTGATAGTATAAAATTAGAGGAAGGAATGAAGAGGTTTTGGTGGTTGTATCTCTCAGTTTGCTGCTTTTATAAGGAGTTAATGCCATCCTGACTCAGGCCGCAGGTCAGGGAATGGCCAGGGAGTGATCCATGCTCTCGGATCATTAAACATAGTGACTTTGAGCGTAGTTTCACTGCTGTTACAAAGATATTTCAAAGTCAGAGGAGGTGGAGGAACAGTGGAAAGTAGGTTATATTTTCCTAAGAGAGTTAATGTATTGTCAATGCATATGTACACAAATTACATCTATGACCATATTGCCTTGTGCATATGATTCTAAAATACATAAATTCTTAGAATATGAATTTTAGAAATATAATTTATACACTAATAATAAGATATCATAACAAAGTTATATGCTATTTCTACCATTTACATAACTTGGAAAATCTTTAACTTTTAAAGTATCCTTACTAGTGAATGATACAGCAAATAACCTGCTTAGCTTTTTCCCTTTGTTTGCATTAGTCTTCTGAGAGAGCAAATTAAACATCTACCAGAGAGCAAGTTTTGTTTTGATAAAAGTGTTATGAAGCACTGTTCTGCCCATCTTTGAAACCTCGTTTCCTGGAAGCAAAGGATGTCATACCTTTCTTTTTTGTCTCATTAAAACTCTTCATTTAAACCATGTTTTCAAAGCACTTTGAGTGCTTTAAAATCTTTAATAGATGTATCCTGTGGCAGAAGTCTTAGAGAGTAGATACTATTATTCCTGTTTCACAGGGACTGTGTCTCAGAGAGTGATTTACAGAAAGAGTCTGGCACAATTGGTAACTGGATGTCTGGTTCTTGACTGGGTACACCTTGAAACACAAGAAATTAAATTTAAGCATAACAAAACACTTTTGTGTTGTGAAAGGGGTCAAAAGCTTAGACAGCTTGCCCAGAAAGGTTTGGGAGTCACCATCCTCAGAGACATTGAAATCCTGAATGGGCACAGTCCTGTGCAATCTGCTTTAGGTGACTCAGCTTTGAGCACAGTGGTTGAACTGGATGATCTCCAGAGATCCCTTCCACCATCACTCATTTCGTGATTTTAGAATGCCTTTATGAATGGGTAAGTTTTCCTTTCAAAGTTTTAAAGCAGATAACTGCACAGAGTGGAAGAGGTCTTTCTAGTTCTAGGTATGTGCTGCTTGCTTCGTAAGGTGTATTCATCAGAGGGTTTCCCAGGAGGAAAAATGCCTTGGAACTTCCATGTGAACAATTATTTTCCTTCAAAAAAATCTCAGAAGTATTTGAGGAACAAGCTGAGTCCCCCCTCCTCTTCCAATAGTGCTTCTTCATAGGACACTTCTGTTTCTGAATTCAGCTGAGACACGCATGCAAGATGGGTGAACTTGCCTGAAACCGTTGCTTAGTTTCTCACTAGAAAAATAAGGGTATACATGTTTTTTTCTGGCTAACAAGGTCCTGTCTTTCACACCTACAAAAATGTGAAACTTTCAGCAGAGAACAATGGCAATCTTTTGACGCGGAAATAATGCAGAATGTCTGCTAGGAAATGTTGCTTCAGTAGCTGAATGTGTTACTTGTACTAAAGATACTACAATTACACCCATCCTAACCAAAAGGAATAAATATCCTCTCTGGCTAGACAATACGAGTTTTTAATTTGAACAAATAAGATAAAGGAAAAGAGAAAGAGTTAGATAAAGGAAATATCACGTCTGAAACAGTAATGCTTGTCAACAATAGGTTTAGTTTAAGACCAAACATCTTCTTTCACAAATGTACAATTTCTTCGACAGCCATGGCACAGGATGCAAAGAAGCTGTGATCTCTTGAGAGCCCTCCTCACCTCAGGCACAGGCCATGGCCATGCAGCTATGCCAGGGACTGACTGGAGCGGTTATCTCCATGTAGGGCTATGCTGTAACTCCTGGTTGTATCAGGTCAGCTGCCTGCTCATCAGGAGTATTTGCACTGGCATTTGCTACCCAAGGTAGATGTAGTCTACATTTATCTTTTGTGCTGAGCATGACACTAGTTATTAAATGCTTCCTTGTTATTTGAATAAGATTCAACAACAGGTGCTGTGTCTTCTCTGTAGAGGTCCTGTTAGACAAATGGATTACACATTCTCTGTCTTCCTTTGTTCTGTCAGTTTTATTGACATACAAAGTAGCATCATAGAGTACATCTGTCTATACGAGGCTTTGGTCTTCAGTGCAGCATGAGATACAGCATCTTCAAGGTGGGATAGTAATGGTGACTAAACGCAACTATTAAATTATTTTCAAACCAATACGGTTAAAATAGAAAAGCAGCATCAGAGCACTTGTATTGTTATTGTGTTTTTAATTAAAGCTGGAAGTAAATGTGCCATAAATGTTTTAGCTTTTTTTTCTTATTACATATATAGGATAAATTTTAAATTCATCAAAGTGTGAGTATTCTTATTAGCCTGTATAGAATTAAAGACAATAAATAATTCACCTCTTTGCCAGTGTTTCAGAGTATACGGCAGAAGATCACACAAAGCTTGGTTATTCTGGGATTGCTCATTGGTGTGATAGTGAGATCAGTTGGATGTTTTTCCTTTGAAAGAGCTGACCTAGTGAAAAGAGAACCTTAGCTGTTCAGAAATTCAGAAATATTTTTCACCCTGGAACAGAGGAGATCTGTAATACTTGGAGCCTTTGAGATGATGGGACCATGTACATCTTCTCTGTTCTGTTTCTGACAGTGTGTGTGCTTTTCCTTTCTTTTCTAAAAGGAGTAAACTTTGAAAAAACTGTGCAAGAATTAAGGTTTATGTTTCCTGAAAATGTATCTCTCAGCCACAATGGAATCAAAGTAAAAAGAGTAAATGCCCTTTACACTGTAACACTGATGATAAAGTTCTCCTCTTCCTACAAGTGACAGAAGACTCCAGAAGCTGATGTGAATAGCCTTCACCTTCTATTCAACACTGATGAAAACAATTTTATACCAATTGATAACATATTTTATGTGTATATAATATACTTTGTCAAAATAAGCTGCATTATTAGTACTTGCAGTTTCACAGGTCAAGGGTTGGGGTGATCTTTATGGACATTAAGCAGATGTCCTGTTAGACATCCAGCACCTTGCCCTGACCACAGAGGAAGCCAACAGCACCTTGGACTATGTCGCAGGAAGCACAACCTGTTAGTTGAGGACAAGGATTATATCCCTTATCTCTGCACTTGTTAGACTGTGTCTAGACACTGTGACTAGTTTGGAGCCTGCCATAGAGGCAAGATTTAGAACAGAGAGCCACCAAGATGGTCTGGAGTGTGCTGGTTTTGGTTGGGGTAGAGTTAATTTCCTTCACAGTATCTAGTATGAGACTGTGTTTTGGATCTGTGCTGAAAAAAGTGTTGATAATTCAGAGATGTTTTTGTTATTGCTCAGCAGTGCTCACGCAAGGTCAAGGCCTTTTCTGCTTCTCACACCACTCCACTAGCAAGTAGGCTGGGGGTGCACAAGAAGCTGGAGGGGACACAGCCAGGACAGCTGGCCCCAAGTGACCAAAGGCATATCCCATAGCCTATGACATCATGCTTAGTGTATAAATCTGAGGGAAGAAGAAGGAAGGGAGAAGACATTCAGAGTGATGGCATTTGTCTTTCCAAATAACCATTACCTGTGATGAAGCGCTGATTTCCTGGTGATGGCTGAACACTATAGGACCTTCTGTCCCTATCTCCATGGTGGAGATGTGGGAAAAACATGAATATAGAAGATGTACCTGCGGAGCCATCAGTAGGGCTGTGATGGTGGGAGGAAAGAGGTGAAAGCCTTTATGTTGAGAAATTTTTCATATCCTGAATATTTGCAGCTCAATTACATGTAGGATAAGGCAATCTCTACTGCTGTCAAAGGGTAATAAGTCTTTTCTGAACGTCTTTACCATGGATAACCTTTTATAGATTTTAAAGTGTTTGGAAGCCCTTTTAGATTTGCTTTAAACAGACAAACACATGAACTGCTGTGTGTGTAACAGGGCAGGGTAAGCACACCCAGGAAGGCTAAACCGTTACCAAAAGAGAAGCTGCAATTGCTATGTAACCCACAGACTGGCACGATCATTATGGAATCTCCTCCATAGTGTGAGGTAGAACTGTTCTTCAAGTCCTGAAATCAATACAGTCTTGATTTTGTTGCATTCAATTAAAACTATTCACCCTTCCAATAACTGGTCTACATTAGCTTTGGCAAAGAGCCATACATGAGTTTCTGTTCTGTTTCCAGTTGCTGAGGAATCTTGCCCAAAACCTTTGTTTTGTGTTCACGCACCATGGCCAAGTTTCTCCTTCTGGTTATTTCTGGCTAGTACATGTGAGGGCCTTAGGTGGTGGCAGGAATTACACTTAACACTACAATTTTATTAAGAGTCTTCAAAGGATGAAAAGAGTTTTAGTCACATTAAATAAATGCATAAATCTGTAAATAGTCAACTGTTGCTAAGAAGAATCAAATTGGAAAGGACACGATATCTCTTCTTGTAAAGAAGCAGGAGTAAACACTTGAGATACAGATATGAAAATAACTGTAAAATATTTTTGTTGCATTTTTTGCATTCTGAAACATCAATATATTTTACAGATAAATAATTAGCCTTTTAGTGTAAGAATTAAAAAAATGACTATAAACTAAAAAGAAGTGAGTATTTAATAGTAGGATAGTTACTATATATTTCCAATGTATTGTTCAGAAATGGACCTATTTCCTGAAAACTATTAAAAGACCTATATATTAGAGTAGGAGTAGGGTTAAACCATTAACTCCTGTTAATTTGGCACAGATTATTTTTTTCTTTCAAGTGCCATCTTTATTTCTCTCAACAGATCTTCTTCTTTCCTTCCACTGTCTTTCCTCCCTGATTTTTTGAGATGATACTTCTAGAAAGACATTTTCTACTCAAATGGTATTTTGATTAAAGGGAGTTGTAAGTATTATTAAGGGAGAAACATTTTTTTCTTTGATTTTCCCTTGAAAATTGTCTTAATCTTCTACTGTAAGATTTTTCAATCCCGGTTGCCCAGACTCTGAAATGCTGCTATGACAAAGCACCTCCTGCTTCATCCTACTGCTTTGGAAAAACTGGCCAAATTCATCAATAACTTAACTAAGTCATGTGCTAATTCTAAGCCCCAAATATTCAGACTTATGTAGATGGAAAATGGAAAGAACTCCAAATTCACCCTCCTTGTAGTAGCTAATTTGTCACAGGCCTAAAATGAAAAATCTACAAGATGAAAATGCATTGTGGGATATTTTAAGATCATAACTGAAATAATATAATCTAAAATGCTATTCTCTTCTATCAATGTATTTTCACTGCTCCCTATTGCATATTTTACATCTAGGTTTTTATAACAGAATTAGTCTTCAGAAGATATTTTGAATAATAAAATAGCAAGATAAAACATAGAAGAATAATGTCTTGTTTTGTAACAGTTTACCTATTAGAACACCCACAGTGTTGAATTTCATGATTTAGATCAGTGGTAATAGTAACTCCTGTGACTTTTGCAGTTGAGATAAGAAATTGATAGTTATTTTTATCTCTTGACCAATATTACATGGAATACAGAAAATACTGTACAGAGAATGTTCACACTGAAGCAGTTGTTAAATGACAGGCTTAACATCTGCTAAAAAAAAAAATAATAATAAAATGTGGGAATGAAGCAGTGACCTGTCGCCTTATTAATTTTGGATGAGTATGTGTAAGATATTATGAGGGATTTTCCTGAGATTTATCTCAGATTATTCAACGACTGAAAGACTCAAAATGCAGCTCAGCTGGGGCAGTCAATAAGCAGACTAAACATGTGGCAGATGCACAGACGACTTCAAAGATGCCATTGCAAGTGCCTGTGGAGATATTTAAGGAGCCAGATGCTGCTGCTTTATATCCTCCGCAGCTCAGAGTATGTCCTGTGATCACCTTCCAAAGTGGGTGTGCAGTTCAATATGCTGAAATGAACAATATTCCGTCTAGTCAGGTTTTGTTTCTCTTTAAGATCTTGAGCACTCATTTAGCATGTGTATATACACAAGAAGTTTAGGTGAGTATATGTGTGTACATACACATACGCATACGCATACACATACACATACACATACACATATACACATATATACACAAACTCACACGTGTTCCCTGGTCCTCTCTGCTCTTATTACTTTCACACCTGTTAGGCTATTTTACAGATGTATTTAGAGTTTATCTGAGAATAGATTACTATACAGGTGCATTAAAAATTAAAAATAAAAAAACAAAAAAAAAACCCCTGCAAGATAACTTGAGTTTGCATTTGCGTAGTGGATGTTTATTTCTATTAAAGTTATTTCACAGGAACTGTAAGCAGTAAATGTAAACCGATTTTGTTCCTAGCCCTTGCTTTGGCCTGGGCACGAAGGGTATCAGCAGATGGATTCCTGTGCCTGTCTCTGGCTCCTTGGCAAGAGGGACCAGGGATGTTTTGTATTTCCTATAGGTTTATACTGCGTTTCTTTATTTATATCCTTTATATCGCCATCTTATTTATTAGCCAGTAGGGAAAAATAATTTAACTCTGCATCAGGAAAAAAAGTAATGTCTTGTTAGGAAAAAGGTCCCAAAAGTGATAATTGTGATAATTTATTCTAAGCTTCTATGTAACGCAATCCATAGGAATTTCCTGAATTAATTTCTACTCAAAAAAAGCTAGGATGAGGAAGGAAGAAAAATTTATATTACAATATGTTGCTTTTACAATTCAAACAATAGAAAAACTAAATTAAAAAAGCAACACACGGAGAGTGCTTTTCTATCCAAACAATTCCTGTCCTGTAATTCTGGCAGATACGCTTTTCTGTAAACACATGTATTCATGTACACTTCCTGTATTTTTCAAGTTTAGAGTCATACAATATTGACCAATTAATCTTATTAAAATAAAGTTGGGGAGAGAACTGATTATATAAATATTTCAGCAGAAAATCAAGTTATTGTCAGTTTACAGTTATAATGAGACCTGTCAGTATGTTTTTGGATCACTGTGTTCTGGATCACTTCATCCATGGTATCACAGTTTCTTCAACTTTTAGCTGGTGAAGACAGGATGTGTTTTTTAGCCTGAGGAAATGTGATAAATTCACCTCACCTATGGAATCCTAAAGGCTTTCCCAGTTCTCATGGTATTTTTCAGAAATACCTTGATGAAAATACCACTTTTTGCTGTCTTACTCACCTCATCACTCTTATGAAACCTGTGCGTGTAATTTTGGGATATATACTGTTTCAAATCTGGGCCTGAGACTGGGGATATTATGAAAGGATGCACTCAGTAGTTGGATAAAGGAATTTAACTATCAGCCAGGAGTGGCAGATCCTCTTCGTGCTCAGTATTCTTGTGAAATTTCATTTTGAGCCAAATTGTTATATGGACTACATCTATATCTGGGTGCTGTTATGTACATTTTAGTAAGCATAACTACTTTAGTCTAACGCTGATAATGATAAATGGCTACAAATTTTGTGGGGTGTTTCATCTAGGTCAGTGACTTGGCTATTTTATCTACTAGTTCTGAACTTTTGTTCACTACCTTTGTTTTTATTTTTTAAGACAAAAATCTAATTCACAATATGATGACTATGTATTATAAAATACATTTGTTTAAAGCATTTCTTAAAGTCTATGTCTAAGAGTACAGGTACTAAAGAAATATTGTCCTAAATAAATAATTGCAGATGATACCAAACAGAGTGACGCACCTGATACAACCAGGGGAAGGGATGCCATCCAGAGGGACCTTCACAGGCTTGAGGTCTGGGCCCATGTGAGCCTCATGAAGCTCAACAAAGCCAGCCTTTTACTAGGAACTGAAGTGACATGACAAGGTGTAACAGTTTTAAACTGAAAGAGGGGAGATTTACATTAGGTATGAGAAGGATGAAATCTTTTGTGATGAGGGTGATAAGACTCTGGAACAGGTTGCCCAGGGAAGTAGTGAATGGCCCATCGTTGAGCATGTTCAGGAACAGGTTGGACACAGCTTTGAGAACTAGAAACTAGATGATCTTTAAAGGTCCCTTCTAACCCAGACCATTCTAGGGTACTGTGGTTCTACAATTTGTGAGAAGTGGTCAATAAAATTATGTACTTGGAATTACATCCTTGCGTTCTCAAGCTTTTAGTGTAGGAACACGGTTCTACAGTCTGCAGATACATCTTTGTTTAAAACTCCTTTAATAGTTCAGAAGAGAAACGAAATTGTTACAAACCATTCCTGACAGAGATCTTCATCAGACATTTCTGTCACAATCTCTGGGATTGTACAGAGTTTACATGTTGGTAGGGGACGTCTGGGAGATGTGTTTGGTCATTTCTTGAAAAAGCTATTTTCCAGTAGAAGTAAATAATTTTTTTTTTAAACTTATGTCTATCAATAAGTATTAGAAATAAATTTAATAGAAAACTGTATATAGTATGCATTTCTCAGTTTTAAGTAAATCATTGAGTTCTAATTATATGTGCTAAGAATACATATTAGCATCCTTCTAAACAAATTCCAGGGAGGCTGTGTGTTTATTAATTCTGAAACCCAAATTTGTGGAATATTTAACAAATAAAACACTTACATATAATTATCTACATGAAAGGGGATGGTTATAAGTGGAAAATAAATAGCAAAGGATATTTTTCTTTCTAATGTAAACATCTGGCAGTAATCCTTGCTTACACAATTAATGGGCATTTAATTGGCAATGATCAGTTTATTGCAGCAATATGAAGTGAATGTTTCCCCAGGAACAAACAGCTGTTGCAAGAATTTCACAGCAATTTAGCAAACACCAGGTGATAGCTGTATCTAGAATGAAGTGTTCTGTCTCCAAGCGAATACAGTAGCAGTGAATCAAAGAAAGATATAAAAAGATGACTGCTAGATTTATCTGATTTTCTTCTTTTCTTTTTTTTTTATTTTTTTATTTTCACAGCCTCTGTAGTATTGTATCTAAATCAACCCCAGTAAAATAACTTAATAATTACATGAAATCCAATGGTATCTTAGATGGGTTTTTGAAGAGGAGCCTTTCTTTGAACCAGGAAGGCATTCAAAATAAGACTAATTCTGAGACTTTATTTTTAAATTTTATTGTTTTATTAGAAATTCAAGTACTGAAAAAAACTTCTGCATTTAGAATAGTTGTGTCTTGTTATAGACCACTATTTGAATCCCTTGGACAGGTACTGCTCACACAAACTTATTTCATTCAGTGTTTGTGAGTTAGACCACACGATAGTAACTTTTCCTTATTTTCTTCATTTCTATCACTTGTATGACAGTTCTAAGACCACAGTTTCATTTGTCTCGAGTTAAAAAAAAATACACAGAGAAAAAATTGGCTTCATTCACAAATTACTGTCAATTAAGTAAAAATATAATTATTTCTACCAGCTGTCTAAAATTAAATGTATTACTTTTTAATTTGTGTTGCTTGTGAGCAGCTTTTCCATTATGGCTTAAATAAAGTTTTTCATCTTTCATTATGTTCTCTCATTACTAATTTAATATAATGATAATAGCTATGCGAACTTTGTGTTACTCTGCTTTTGGCATAGATTAAATTGCACATTTTATATGTAGCATGCAGGCCAGTACTCTGATTTTTTGAAAGCCTTCATTGGTGAGGAAAGTAATTTTAGTTCAGCAAAATGCCTTATTGACTATGCTATTTTGTATTATCCTATGCCACAGTCTGCAAACAATACACCAAAATGAGCAAAGAATCAAGGGACAGTTTATAGAACAATGCTTTCATTTTTTTATGTTCGTGTTCTGCAATAATTCATCTCCATGACAAAAGCAGACAATCAATCATCTTCTATTGTGCTTTTCTCCATTAAAATTACTATTCTTGATATAACAAAAGGAAGCCGCCTAAGTAACAGGAACATTCCTACATGTTTAAATCAATACATTGATCGGGCCCAACAAACAGCTCCTTAAATCATTAATATGACAATGCAGTTTTTGGATTAATTCATGGATATTAATATCAAATTACACCATTGTTGTTTATAATCTTCTATAAAGCACGCAACAATGCAAATTAAAGGGATATTTTATTACGTTCCATTAGCTAAACATTGCATCTGGTTGTTTTGCCTCATCAGTAGCTTGTAATTTTCAATGTGAAAAGTGAATATTCTCTAACCTATTAAACCAAATATTGTGATTCTTTATAATTATTTAAAACTAGGTGCCTTAACTGCTGGCCAGGTTTTTGTCCACAAGCAGATCTCCTATAGAAGTCATTAGCAACAAGCGTAAGACATTAAAAAGCATTAGTTTGACCTCAAGCAACTAAATTAAAATAGCAATAATATATTTGATATTTCTAGACAGTTGCTGAAAGTCATAACTATACTAGTTTCAAATCACTAAAAATGGTAATGTTTTCATTTTAATTGTATGAAATACAAAGTTGACAGTTATTTATAAGATTGTATTGTTTCAAGAGCCAGCTTTGAACTTCACTTCTTTTGTACAATGTCTAACAGCAAATAAAAGGATGAACTCTACAAGCTTGCAATCCCAGTAATGAAAGAAATTATAGAAACTGCCAAGTATATTGGATGTGAAAGGAAATGGTCTCAGGACACTAGTAACCCGTTAACAGAAACTTCTTTTTAAATATTACTGCATATGAAAATTTTAAGGAAGGATTTAAGCAAGAAGAGTGAAGTGGATTCACAACTATAATAACTCTATATTGGCTTTATGTAGCAATTAATTATCTGTGACGTAACTTATTGCTTTGCTTCTTCTGTCTTCCTTGGCTAGAGAGAAAGGTTTTTGTTTTGCCTACTGACTTCATGTCATAAAAGAGAAGACATGATGGATATTTAGAGAAAATATTAAAGTAGAATTGTTTTGAAGTTAGCCTTAGTAACTATACTGATTCGACCAGAAGGTGCTGTTAATTTTTTCATGATGTAACCATCAAAACAAGAATGTCCTTCTGACACTGCATCTGAATTTCTCACTGTGAAATTACAGTAAAACACTTGGATTAAAATGTGAATAGTTCATATATAACACAGAAAAGTAACAGGATTAAGTTAAGCTAGTAATACCGCATGTCATTAACTAGCACAAAATTCAGATGACTTTAGAACCCCTGAAGATTTCTTTAATTGTATTTTCTTTTTTCTGAATTAATGAGGCCAGGCCATAACATGTTTCAAGAAAATGAAGTCTTTTGTTACAGGAATGCAAATGCAGTGGCATGGCATCTAAGACATCAGACAATATGGATGGTTGTAGGAATATTTTCATCACATTATAAATGAACTTCACAATAAGTTGGCAACAATTATCTAATTAAATTTTCTTAATATCTGCTTCTTTTGAAACACTTCCTAGGCATTAAATTATTGTGAAGATTCAATATGTATTTTCATACATAATCCACAATGTCTATATAAAGTGGTTTTGACTTTTGGCAAATGTAGTTCCATTAAAGAAAAATGTTCCCTCCTTCTTTCTTTAACTGTCATCTGCTAATATCACATAAGCAAATTAATTGGCTATATGCAACAGCAGACTAAAAGTGATAGGTTAGCTGTGATCTGGAAAGTTTTCTGTGTATAAGATATGGATAAAACTGAATTACATTCCGTTTTCCAGAATTCCCTGCCCCCAGCACATGGTCCTGGCAATGATAACCTATGTCTCATCTTCTCTTCTTAGTTTCTATTTACTACCCTTTACTTGATCTTTAAGGAAGCCGCTTTCTTTACAAGAGTTACCATAGTCATTTATAACAAAAACACCTAGCTAAGTTAATGGATTAAACAGTAATTAAAGAATCAAAACCAAGGAATACAATGCATTAGTATCCACTGAGTCATTGTGAATGATGAAAGTTATACACAGGTGTGTATTGGTTGTGAATCATATCACCTACTCAGTAATTCAGGAAGAAGAATGCACTTTGTGTTTTACAGCAGTGAGTTCCAAAGTGTCCATTAGATTTAGAAATCCTTCTGCCACTTATGCAGAATGCGTTCAGTATTTGATTAGGGTTAAAACATGCTTGCTTTCTATTATAGGCCTGTTAATGCTAAGTTTTCCAGAATTATTGACACCTATGGAGAGAGTTCAAACTATTTTCAGTATTTTGTACTGTCTATACAATTTAAAAAAAAGTTATCTGTATTTATCTTCATGAATTGATGTCTTAAAGGCAGATAAATATCTCTTTTTCTAAACAATTTTTCATTTTTTAAGTGCATGTTGTTTCTCCTTGAGAGATCACTCTATCAATAATAAAATTAACTCTTTGTAAAAATGCTGACTACCACTTTGTTCCCTCTCATAATCTTGGAGAGAGAACTTGCAGGCTAGTGTTGTCTCAAACTAAAAAGAAGATTGAAATTTAAAGCTACTGTACTGAAATGTCTATTACCAACATTCTTTTAGCTTTCTAGTGAAGCTGTTACCTGAAGGGCACTTCAGCTATTTAGTTTCATACGAGTATCTGCTATTTAGGATCATACAGGGAGTGGATAATTCACAGATAGCAGGGATTCAAGTCATGACTTGTACTGAAGAATTAGCACACAGTTCCGGAGAACAGCCTGTAGATTTAATTAGGTTTATAGTTTCTGCCTTTTCTGAGGATTGTTTGGTTCATGTAGAGTAAATCAGCTAAGAGGCATTTCAAGCTTGCAAGAACTGCATCTGAAACGTACTGTTCAACCAAAAAAATATGAATAAGTTCCTTCACTCCTCACTCTTGACTGTTTGTTGTCAAGAAGGATTTGAGAGACTTCGAAAAGATTCCTGGTCTAAATTTTTCATAGCTGGTGAGCAAATCTGCAAGATGAAGGAGATAAAGCCCTCAGTCTTTTCTATTGCAGCTGACATCTTAACTAGGGCTGTTAGCTGCAGTTCATTAATACTGTACTATGCCAGTTACAATGTGCCATTTAATGACCAGCACTGGTAAAACTATTTATTTAAGGAAGGTAATATTATTCTGTGTATTCTTACTAGTCACTTGATATATCAAAATTCAGTGTCCTTTATCAATTAAGATAAAAAAGGAATCATGATGAAGCTGTATTAATAAAGTTTCTTAATCCTTGAACAGCGGTCAATTGTTTTCAGTTGACATATTTTGCTTTGTTTTCATTTGACATATTTTGCTTTGTTTTCACTTTTTGCTGCAGCATAAAATCAGAATTGTGTGGCTGAAACTTTTTTGTGGAACAAGAAAGCTGTACCAGTATTCATGGGAACTATAAAATAAGTTAACGTTGAAAATTTTTTAGTTACTTGTTTGCTTACTTTTAGGAGCAGGAGATTTATTTGAAAGAAAATGTAATCATTAGAATATAATTAAATTATTGCCATATTTTCCTCCTAATATTTAAAAATGTTAATTCATCACTGTAAGTATGTAGTACAGTCTCCTATATATATGTGCAGTGCTTGAATCTTGCAACTGCAAAAATCACCTATAATTAATGGTTTAGAACCTATAGAAGAATTCAGTCAAAGGTTTTCTTTGTAATGTTTCTAATATTGGTCATTATAAACCGGTTCTTACTTTAAGCAGCTGATACAGTACCTAATATAATCAAAATTCCATTTGCAAAATCAATATCTGTGACCATAATCCAATAATTACGTAATAAACTAACTAAGGTCATTGCAGAATAAGAAAATGAGTTAAACACTTAAAGGACTTTTAAAAATCTATATTTTGGCATATTTAAGCCCTCTGTTAGACATTTGAAGTACAGTCAGGTCATTTACTGATATTAGTACACTTACTGTTCTTGTTTAAGTAACTCTTGACTGCATGGACATATCAACTGGCTTTTTTCCTAATAAAAGAGTGAAATGGTTTTGATCTCTGATCACAAATGCCTTATCTTCTTGCAGTCAAGAAGGCAAATGGCATCCTGGGCTGGATGAGAAGGGGTGGTTGTAGGGCAGAGAGGTTCTCCTCCCCCTCTGCTCTGCCCTGCTCACACCACAGCTGCAATCTTGTGTTCAGTTCTGGGCCCTCAGCTCCAGAAGGACAGGAACTGCTTGAAAGAGTCCAGCAGAGCCACAAAGATGCTGAAGGGAGTGGAGCATCTCCTGCTGAGGAGCGGCTGAGGCAGCTGGGGCTCTTGAGCTTGGAGCAGAGGAGACTGAGGGGTGCCTTCATTCATGGGGAACAATTTGGAAAGGGCAGTGTCAGGAGGAAGGAGCCAGGCTCTGCTCTGCTGTGGGATGTCCAATGCCAGGACAAGGGGCAATGGTCCCACGCTGGAGCACAGGAGGTTCAAGCTGAAGATGAGGCCAAAGTTTGTGAGTGTGAGGGTTCTGGAGCATGGCCCAGGCTGCCCAGAGAGGTTGTGGAGTCTCCTTGTGTGGAGACACCCAAAGCCCTGGCCGTGTTCCTGTGTGACTGCTCTGGTGATCCTGCTCTGGATTCAGGGGTTGCACTGGGTGAGCTTTAGAGGTCCCTTCCAACTCCTGACATTCTGTGATTCTATGATTCTGTGATCTGGAACACTTCCCTTTGCAGCACAGCAGAGGGAAAAATTGCTACTTTCAACTCTTTCCAAAATGCTCCAACCATCCTGCTACTTCCTGGGAGGCACAGGATCCTTTCTACTTTCAAAATAAAGAAAGAAGCTTCACATTTCTTTCTGTGATGAGTGTGACTGACTTTACGAGTACTGTGCAATGATTTCCTTTTGTTCCCACAAACTTCTATTTTTGAGAAAATACAAGGTTTCACACCAAGTTAGCACTCTCTGCTTCCACCATTAGGTTCTACTTAAGTTATTTTTTTAAACTATGAAAACTAATTTATGGAATGCTTAGTGACACTGTCTTTTTTGAATGATCAGTAAGGGTACTATTTTCACTCTGTTATGCAGTTGGGTCATGATCATGACTTGTTCATGGTTATTCAAGGCAGCTGATAGATATAACACATTTGGTGTTCAACTGCTGCGTACCACACTACCTCATACAGGAGTCTGGCAGGAAATGTGCTACAGAAGCATTTAGGAGCAGTTAACACTCCAATGTGGCAGTGTTGCCCGTGTGAAGAAAATGTTAAATTTAGCTTTTTTATTTTAAAAAGCTGCTTAGTTGCTCTGCAGATATACAAAGATGTGAAGAAAGTCGAAAAAGTGCTCAGAAAGTAACATCTGTTTAGGAAGCTTCCCTCATCAGCAGAGTACTATGTTGGTTAGCAATGGACACAGAAATTGAGATTTTAAGAGGAAATATTAATGAAATTGCTCAAAAATTCACTTTTTTCTTAAGGTCTGTCTGGTCTTCATATAAAGATCTGTCTTTGGGCTTGCTTTTTTTTGCTTCGAATGTAGAGATTTAAGTGTCTCAACTGGGACTTGAGCATCTGAAGAACACAGGTTTTTATTATTTTTAAAAATGGTTTAGAGGACATAATGAAAAATTATCATGTAAAATTTCAGCTGGAATGAGTAAAGCCAGTCAAAATCTCATTGGAAATTTACCTAAGCACTAGGTTTAATGCTGAAGAACCCAATATGTCAACTTTACATCTTACTCCAAGTCCAACATTTCAGCAGGCTATTAAGCACGATGGCAAAGCATCTGTTCTTGCAGTAATGCAGAAGGAAACCTGCCACCTCACGAATTACCAGAATAACTCCAGAATTCAAAGTCTTAGTTAAGAACAGACTTACCTCAACTGGGTTGTTTCAGCTCACTGAGTCCTTGGCTAGCTGGGGCTTGAGACTCTGAATAAAGATGAGTTGCATGTACTGAGAATTACTAATTCCAGATGCTGTACTGCTTTTTATAATATGTTTAAAATGGAAAACATCTGCATAACCTTATAAAAAATTTGCATATTTCATAGTATTTGAAAGAGCAACATTGCTTAGTTATAGGCATACACCTGGATTCCTGTAGGCTCTAAGGATTTGCTGAGCCAACAGTGTAGGTTAGAAGGGGAATGCTGCTATTAAGTTTTCAGTAGGAAAGGTAAAAATTAAAGATTTACTACAGAAGAGTGTTAGTTCTCAAAAATTACCATTATTTACCTTAAACCTGCAACATTCTTCATGCCTTTCCTAAGTTTCTACACTTTTCTGACCAATACTGTGTGTCCTGCAAATTCATAGCATTTTCATCTTCCTGAAAATTTGTGCCCTATGCATGCAGGAAATAATAATGGTGAGTGTTTGAGGGAAAAGTAAAAAGAGGGAATACGTCACTTCACAGTGGGAGAGGCTTCCACCTTGTACAGCACTCACAACCACTCACCTTGCATTAGTTAACATTGCAGAATGCTTCACAGCTTGAGTGACAACTCTTCCAGTTCAATCAGTGTATGCAATACAGTGCCGTGTCGGTGCCAAACAACGTGTTAGAGTGTCTCATACCTTGCACTTTCTTTGGAGTGCTCGCTGCTGCTCTGAAAGCGTTTCAGTGGAATGGAGTGGTTGTTTTGGAGGGTATGATTTGACAACACACTCGGCGCTGGATGTAAGTGCTCAAGATGTGGCTGACACAGGTCAAGGGGGCACTTAACACTGCATCACATTTTTTAATGTTCGCGATGGATTTAAGGGGAAATACAAAACATTTCACACAATGTTTTCCAGTGCAGCCTCTAACCTATGATCAATGTAGCACCACGCAATGAGCCGAGGCTGTTTTTTCCAGGCATTATATTGCAAGTCCAGTTTCCTTGCCTAGTAATGTGGAAGTTGTTGCCAGAGAAATCACAGTGTCTTACAGAGACTAAAAAGGTGTTTAAAACGTTCACAGCAGTGGCATTCAGTGTTTTGACTGACTGAAGATGTCGATGTGCAGAATCCCTAGAGTCTAATGAAATTGCTCCTTTTTGCTTGTGGCGGTCTATTCCTTGGACACATTACTATCCAAAGACTAATTTCAGTAATAGCTTTATTAATTTTTCTTGTATTATAGGTGCGGTCAAAGAATTTTGTCTCGAGAAAGGCTAGATAGTAAGGTATGCTGCATTTAGTCTCCAAGAGGATTTTCACAAGTCACTTGAATGATCACCCCACATCCTTCTAATCTACAAAATGTTTTGAAATTTATCCCATATTTTTCCTATTAGATTGCTGCAAAATTCTTGGTTGCCTGACTGATGCAATTTTTCAGCTGCTTTGCCTGCACAACTGGCTCATAAAAAATGTTTCCTTTGTGGAAGTTGCTGATTAGCTTTTAAAATGAAAGCCCCAAAAATTCCTGTTCCTATTTGCAAAATAAACCAGCAACTCGCTCAAGCACACTGTAGTAAAGCTTTTATGAACAAAACACAGCAGCCCAATGCACTGTTCATGGCAGTGTCATTTGTATTTGCATAGGTATTTGTTGTGTTACTAAAGGGTCAAACAAGGATTGCTAGTATCCTCATCTTCAGCGCTGAAATCCTCATACTCATTGGCTTGCAATCTAAATCTGAGCTTGAATTCTCTATTAATCTCATGGTTCTGATTGCACACAGCTCCATCAGCTGTTGATGATGAAGATGCTAACAAGGCTCCAGCTGGTTTGTTTAACTCCTTATAAATTATATACAATTTTGACAGAATTAACAGGATTGATTTGATGTTGATAGTATTTTAGAATGATGTCACTTGCATTCCCAAACAGGAGAAAAAAGGTCAGGAAATAAGTTTAATGGTGGTGCACACCTGGCAATAAGGAATAGTCCAAGTAACTGTCAGCTGATTGTCATATCTGGCCTCAGCCAACTTAATTTATTGTGGTTTTTCTGAATTTTCCGTGGGATATGTAGTCTCGTACGGGTGTGAGGTGGCTGAGAGTTTTTCAGGTCCTGATGACCCCAAAGACTGGCACAAACTGAGCTTATGCCTCTTGGCTGGTTTGTGGCTTTGCATTCATATGCACATAAATACAGATCTTCTAACCACATGAAGTGCATAAATAAATTGCAGAAATGAACTACTGGCTGTAGGATACACATCTTATTCAGAAAGATTGTCCTGAAAACATCGATTTCCTCCACCAACCCCAACCCTCCTAGGGAGAATGCTAAATTTGAGGCCAGAATGAAATTCCTTACCAACATGGGCCTTGGCTAATGGCAGACTTTAGCTACCTAATAGGAAATATTGAACACTGGGATATGTTCCAAATCTGGTTGTCTTTCTTAACATCCCTGTCAGCTTAGGATCAACAGCCTGAAATCTTTCTTGGAAAATAAGGGCCTACAGATTTTGTTTTCAGGACTGAAAAAAAAAATATTTAATAAAAATAAGTCATAAACGATGGTTTTAATCCATTTCCTGCTTCTTACCTTTCCACAGAATGCTACTTCCAGCAGCCTATAGCACTTCTAGAGAGATGTGCATGTTTCTCCTCTGATGCTGCAATGCAGAGGAAATCTCTTTCACAAGTAAAGCAGGAAAAGGAAACTTTAAGGACTTTTTTTTTCTTTTTGCAGCCTAGATGTTACACTATGAAAAGCTTTAGGCCCTTTACAGGTCTAAATGTAAATTTCCACAAATACTATATGAATGAGGAGATTTTCAGTGCCATAACAGTAAATTCCAGTTTCTAAACTGTTACTGAGTGCTAATCTGGCTCATTGTTTTTGTTCGTATATAGTTACTAGAGGAGGGTTGGACTCGTATCTCTACAGACTCTGTTTTTTTGCCCTAATCAAACATTAAATTAAATTTCTTCAAAGTATAAAATGTAGAATACCCATCCCTGTTGTTATATTCTTAAGGCTGTGTCCTGCTGTTCCCTAACTAGGAGACTTATCTCTCATTAGGATCACACTAAAACGGACTTTTCACTGTCTAAGCAGGATTTGCATTTGCCAACCCCACAGCGGGGGCTGACTTCACTGTGATAATAACCCTGGAATGACTGCCTTCAGCAGAAAATCAGTTTCATGACCAGTGGTTTAAAATTTAGAGTCCAATATTTGGGTTTTTGGGTTTTTTCTTGTTTGTTATTTTTTTTCCCCCTCCTCTACAGAACACACTGGTGAAGTCATAAATTGCCCTGTATGTTGGTTTACCTGACCAAAACCGAGAGGGACAAAGCTGGAAAAGGGTTGCAGTAAGGATCTGAGGAAAATTAGTGAAAATAACGATGGCAGTTCTTTAACACTTAAAGCTTTAAGAAATGCCAAGACACTAATGAGTTCTGGTTTTATCGGTTGTTATAGAAGTCAAAACCCATGGCTGAACCTTTCAGATGAGTGTCAGCTGATAACCAGCACTGACAGGTGAAGCTTTGAGCCTTTGTAAGGCAAATTGAGGGAGTCTCCCATGTAAAAGATTTCTGGCATAACTGAAACAATATTAAAATGCCTCCGGTCAAATTAGTCAATAAGATAAAATTAACACTGGAATGCTCCCACTGTGTGATAACCCAGTTATTAATTTAGTTTTGCAATAATAGAGGAAGAGTGTAATAGAAAATTTTGCAGTAAACAACACTGTAAATTACAGGAATGAGATGGAGTTCCTAAATTCAAACACTTTTAAATCTTTCAGCAATTGTGTATTTCCTTATGGGTTGTCTGTCCCATTTAACTGTTTTAAAAACCTCTTCCAAACCTAGTTACACTAGAATGCAACTTAGGATGCTTAAGTATCAGAAAGACAACTTTACTTTGTATTCTTAATGCTGATGTTCTCAGCCACTGTGGGGAAATACAGCTTTTCTTTTCCTAAATCTATGTATCTGAAAAAGAAGGACAATCAGATTCCTACGGAGAAACCACAGCTATATCTGCCCAGTGGAAGTGAATAGGATGAAGTTGGTTTCACACGTTTCTACACACATTCAAGGACTCATTTCTCATGAAACTGCATTTGTTCTTCCAGAAATCTCTTCACTCAAAGAGGTCTCTAAGTGCACATTTCTAACCATCCTGTAGTTTTAAAGTTACTGTTTATCCCAGTTTTGCTGTATGTTTATTTTTCCCATTAAAAGCAAGATTAACTCATAGAAAGTAACTGAGAGGGATTTTGAAATTTGATCGTGTCGTGTTGTATAGTAAAACTTGTGAGCCCTATGATCAAGTGTTTCTACTGTGGTAAGCCATCACTAGAAAAATATCATAACAGTACTATCTACAACAATGGGCTTTTATTTTGAAGAGTTCACTTCTGATGCCAATGATGGCACTACATCTACTCTGCCTGCATCCTAGCAGTGGAAAAATAATTTGGGGTTTTTTCTGGAAATGGCATCTTTCTTCATGACTCTGGTTCAGCTGCTCTTTCCTCAACCTGTGGTCTTATCTTTACAGATAAGCACACATTATTTTTCTGGTCTAGCAGTGAGCTTTCTTCGTTGTCTATAGCAATAGGTCTAAGGTTGTACCAGCGGGATAAGAGTTTAAAAACATTTTATGGACCCATGTTTGAAAACAGCACATAAAAAAAAGTACTCCAAGAGGCATGCCTTTCATAGATAAAAATATTTCTGAATATGCAGTTATGTTAGCTGCAGTATTCTGCAGACCAGGCTAGAACCAGGCTTGTTTGACCCACGAGATGTATATAGATACCCAAAACGTGAAACCCAGAGCAAAAAATGATTAGAGTCAAAGAAAGAAAGGGAGCACTCCCAGTGAGGGAATGGCTTCTCATAAGATAACAAATGGCAAGGTTTCTGGTTTGGTCCATTAGAAGGTTCACACAGGAAATGACATCATCAGCGTTTCTGCAAGAATCTATTCCATCATGAGTTTGGGCATTTTTTGGGAGGGAGGAAGGAAAGGAGGGAGAAGGAGATTTAGCATTACACCTTCTCATCTGCACCTTGGTAAAATAACCCCTCTAAATGCAAGATGACCCTATGGTAGGTTCATGGAGGAGGATTAGTTCCCTTCACCTGAAGTAGGCAGTCTACCTGGATGTGGTGCGTGCTCACAGGATTTCAGAAGCTGAGTTAGATTTGTTTGACTATTTGCTTTCTGGCAGTGTAGCTTTGACTTTAACAGAGTTTAAGAGTTTGTTTTTCAGATAACATTGTATATATTCCCTCAGGGTTATTAATATTTAACTTTGGCACCCAGTTTAGTTATCGAAATTAGCTGAGTGATCTGTTAATGGAGAGAGTGGCCCTTAAGGCAATTTTCAAAATATCAGCCTAACTCAGACTCTGGGCATGGCCTCCTGAAGTGCTTTATAGTCTATCCATTGATAGAGATTGAACTCGAAATACTGGTACAAATGCCCCCTCCTCCTCCTTTCCTACAGTAGTACTCTCACTATTTTCTTAAGAACTAAAGTTTACAACATACCTTTATGCACATATGAAAAATCTGTGATTGTCAATGGAGCAGCAGTTAGTCCAAACATCTGCTTCACCGTGAGCATGTCCATACTCTTAATAATCTTGAAATTGTTATTTCATGAAATTAATACTTTGATGCAATGAAATAACATCAGTATTGAGGCCAAGGCTCATGCTAAGAGTCTTTTTCTAATTTGTATGTCTAAAAGGGACACGCCAGAGTGGAAAATTTTGAATTCCAGCCCTTGAACAGTCAGCCTAAATATTGTATTAACGTACAATGCACTTTATGCAAATTTATCTTTTTCTAAACTGATCCAATATAAATTTGCCCAAGCCTACTTTCTAATCTTGATGGATATATTCTAATTAGGAAAATTGACTTGTATCCCAAGTGACATAAATTAAAAACTTAAGGATAAATACACACCTAATTGACTGGTGGCATGCTGAGGATATTTGGTTTGCAGATGAGAATGTTCGTAGAGATTATTTGGCAGAAAGCTATGTGAAAATATATCATTGTGATGTGGATTGTATTTTGCCCTGCAAAGGTATAGTTTTTTAATATTAGTGGAAGCCGAGTCAATGGAAGCATTAGTGAGTAGTTGATGGTTTTTATATGTTGTTTGTTATGAAACTCCCTCTGACATACATCACATAATGTTTCCTGTTGATTGATCTAATTATATGCCCATAGTTTTATCAGAGCTTTGTGAGCCTGGAGATACCCATGTTTGCTTAATGTTCTACAAGCACAATTCAAAACCCTCTAGGCTCACCAGGCCTGTTTCCATAATCCTTAATTGGGAAAAGTAAGCCTTGAGAGTTTTGAAATACCATGCTGAAATGGAGCTCAGGGGCTGGTAACACTAACCATCAAAACTCCCTGTGTAAGCCCGCAAACAACAATACACAACCCCCTCCATGCACCACCCCCTCCAGATATTTCGCTGATAGTCTAAAAATATGCAGCTACAACACAGTTAGACTTCTAAAGTTTATTTTGAATAGTAAGAATACAAAACTCTAGGATTATTTTATTTCTTTAATAGTGAGAATAAATTCTTAATTATTTATAATATTTCTGAAGAAAAATATTGTTTTTCTATTTCCTCTCAAATAACGGTTTATGTTAATTGCTTCCTTACTATTGGGAACTGTTGTGGAAAACAACCAGGCTGATTAATATACAAAAGTACTTTTGTTTCATCAGGTTACACAGTAGGAATACGGTTATGATCAGTGATTCATCATTTTCCCCTCCATTCACTTCAGCTGCCTTTCTGACTTCTGCACATTACAGAAGGGTCATGTGGGTGACTTTAAGTAATAATAGTAAATTGCAATATAAGAAACAGATTTCCATACACCTTCATGCTTTTCTACATATTTGCCTTTTCCAACTTTTTGGAAGCTGAGACCAGAGCTTTCTCCTCATCCTGCAGCTAATTTGCAGGACAGATCACTTTACTGACAACAATTTAAAAGGTGAAAACTAAATGGAAGCCAGGCAAAGCATGAAACTGGTTACACTGGCTTTGCACTGTTTTGCATCTTCTCTTGATTTAGATTTATCTCAGAACAATGATGGCATATGTTGAAAAAGTGAGAAAGGAGCTCAGGAAGATATACGTTTATGAAAAAGTGCATTCTTCAAGGCACCGATAATTCGATTTGTTCTGAGGAAGGAAAGAAATATTGTTTATCTTCTGAACCTCAGCTGGGCAAATACATCCTGAGCAGTGTGAGCTGAAACAGTGCAGAAGTAGACATACAAACAGTGAGCTTCAAGCTGGGAAAGCTGCTGGCAAAGCTTAATTTTGAGGATTCAAGGTTGCTCTTGGAAACACTCCCCAGAAAATTATTTAGTGTGCTACAGTAGATGTTATGTAAAATGATAAAGCTGTTGTCCTAAGCACTGAGCGAAACATAAAGCCAAAGTACGAAGGTCGGAATTCAAGAATTTAAATTTAGGCTTGTTAGGATGCCAACATTTTAACCACATTTTGAAAAAAAAAATTAAAATAGCTTTTGGTCAGTCTATTTTAATTATTTTTGTAATATTCTGCTGGCCATTTATTGATACTCTCATAATTTCCTTTTATTTGCACACATAGACTGGTGATGTGCTATGTTATCTTTAGTGCCACATAATTTTAAAGTACATTTTGAAGCTTCACTGAAATTTCTTCAACAGTTGGAACAAGATTTTTAGATGTAGAAGTATGTTTACAAGTTATCAAATGCACAAAAGATCATAAATAGGTAAGAAGCTTAAAAAACTACAATCTTGATGGAAGGAATGCAGATGAGAAAGATTATTTTGATTTTTTTTTTCCTATTAGATCTAAGTTAAGAATATTACCCATAACAGTACATAATTGAATTAGTATACTGAAATCTTGGTATTAAGTCCAAAGCCTGAGTGAGAGGCTTAGTGGTAAAAGGCTGCTAAAACTTAATTTCTCATAAGTGGGATTTGAAGGAAAGAACTGTGGGCTCATTGATATGAGGAAATGAAAGCTTTGTTCAAAGTCTGAGAACTGAAAATGAATTCTGGTACACAGAGGATGTATTCTGGGTCTTTTGTGGATGGTTATTTGCTTTTTGTTGTCTGTTTTATTACTTATTTTATATTTATTTGCAATTGGTGAGTTAGACAAACCTCTAGCAATCACCCAAAGAGCATCTGTGTTTTTGCTGGACTTATTCACCAAATCCGAGCCACACTTGTAAGATATTGAGAGGTTGGGCAAGATCAAAGAAACACTGAGGTGAAATGCTGACTGTGTCTGCTACAGTTCTCTAAAATTTGCTTTTGGTGCATCTCTGACTCTTTGGGTGTGAGCCACTCTTGTAGCTAGAGTTCAGATTAATATATTTCAGATACTGCGGTTTTCCCAGCAGCAGAAGTGGCAGGGTGGGATGCCAGTGTGGGGAGATGCACGGAGGATGTGACTGCACGGGGCTGCTGGCAGGGTCTGCCCATCTGTGATCGAGCCCTGCTGGGTTTCCTGTCCTCTGTGGCTGCGTCATGGCCAGGTGAAGCACCTGGGCTATGCATGAGCTCATGGTTCACTTATTGCCCATGTGCTGCTCTGCCTCGCTGGTGGTGTTCAGTTGGCACCATCTGGATGTATAACTCCTGTTTAAGACTTGCAGGTTAGCCAATGGATTGCAGGTGTTTCACTTAATCATAGTATCATAGAATTGTAGAATAGTGTGGGTTGGAAGGGACCCCAAAGCTCCCCCAGTCCAACCCCCATGGGCAGGGACACACAGCTTCTCTGGGCAACCTGGGCCAGGGCCTCACAACCCTCACAGGGAAGGATTTCTTCCTCATGTCTAGTCTAAATCTACCTCATTCCTCTACTATGTAATAATCACCTACAGGGGATGGAGTCTCTTGATGTGTGTAAAAGTATATGATATCAGCTACTGCTCTTGATGCTCCAGGCCTTTTGTAACTTCCTCAGCTCCAAAAAAATGTGGTTTTCTTTTCTGGAGGATTTATAATTTTGATTAATGCTTCTGCCATCTGTGATTCCAAAGACTTCCCTTAACACCGCCCTCCAAACAGCTGTGGTTTTCTCTGCCACTGCAACAAGCTATAAATTGATGCTAAAAAAAAAAAATAATAAAAAAAATAGCATCTCTTCAGTGTCTATGTCATGTTGTGCTTTTGTATGCTGGCTGCTTAATACAAACCATAGAAAATACAGGAAATAACCTGTACTGATTAAACTGTGAAACTTCCCTCACTGATCTGCCTCTCTTGTAAATACTGGATAGCTTAGCTACACAAATGGTAGCATGCGTAGAGTTACTGAGTTTGCCTTCATACAAGTTTATAATGGAGGCAATGTCATATAGTATTTAACTCTGACATTTAGTGTTTGCCCTAGTAGATGGTCTTCCTTTTACTTAAGTGCCATTACTTTTATGTAGTCCATTTTCATTGCATTTAGTCCCATTTTAGTAATAATGCTTGCATGATTTACCAGGCAAATGCAATCTTTGCCCTGAATGGCACAGTGCAAGAAAAAATGGAAGCTGTTAAGAGGCTGAATGGCAAAAAAGTATTATTGACCTGTGCTGGCAGCCATGTGTTTCAATTATTTTCAAGAATCCATTTGTCAAATAAGTGAAGCGATGTGGGACGTCAAGTTCAAGCTGGGGTTAGTGCCTTTCTACATCTGATATGATGTATCTTCTGTAGCCATTTAATTGAATTACCCAATTTATTTTTCAAGCAACAATGCTCTACCAAGAGCCATGACATTAAACAATTAAATAGGAGTTTAAAAGTCTGCATTTTGTGTAGTTCATCATTTCTCTGCAGCAGACAGCCGGCCTAGGGCCATGCCGCATTCTGGTATGGTTAAAGCTTAGTGTCACCCATCCTGTCCCAAACAGTAAAATTTTGAGAGCAGCATGCATGCAAAACGTGTGTTTCCATCATCTGGATGGTGCAGTAGAAGCTGCCCTCATCATTTTGTGGGAGATGAAAAGAAAGAATTGTTAGTTCCTGAACTTCAAGAGCTTCTGGATTTCTAAGTTGAAGAGTACAAATTCAGAAAAGGGGCTAAAATTAAGAAATTGTGAGCAAGAGGTTGGGGGAAAGGCTGGACTAAGATTTGGATTGCAAAACTTCCTCAGACTTTTTCAGTTGTAAGAATTATACAATCTGTCTTGATTCTATCAAGTAGCATGAGATTTGTGCTTTTTTTGTTATTCTTTGTGTTAATTTTTTTTAATCTGTAGTGCAGTAAGAAAAGTCATTGCTTACTTGAGTGCTCATACAGTGTGGCAGACTGCTTCCATATTCTTCCACAAATATTTGAAATATATTTACAAATTTTACTAAAAATTAAATTGCAGAGCTGAGAGATTTGTCTTCTTTGTGTTTTCTTGGTGTTATTTGTTGTCGAAATCAATGGAAACACAATTTTTAAGAATCTTAGAATGTCTTTTGTTATACACATGAAGATACACATTTTGATTTGAGAAGAATAATTACTGAAACAGAGAGAACAGTAGTGACTTATTTTTTTTTCAATTAACATTCAACAATTAAATTTTAATATGGTCAGGGAATTCTTAGGAGCCTTTTGTATGGGGATACTGCACCTTTAATTATCTGCCCTCTGGTGCCAAGCCTATTCTTTGAGTGCTTCCATAAAAGCTTATTGCAGCTAGTTATTGAGCAAATTAGTACTTGAGTTTTGGTGAAAAATGTCTTTATTAGTCCTAAAACCAGAGTCACTGTGCATTCCCAGAAGGCGTGATTTTGTTTGATGAATAAATCTAGTAATTATCCTGCTGTTAGGGCTGTACCGCAAATGTCATAAGCAGATAAACAGAGGGAGTAAGCCTTCCGTAAATTCTCTAATTATCTATGTTGGACTACTTATTGCCTGCAGATGATTTATGAGCATATTGATATATCCTTAAGTATTTTCATTTGAGTTCACAGATGCAAATAATTAAGGCAGTAGTCATTTGCGAAAGAAAGTGGCAGGTCAGGGTCATCTCATTATAAAACTCGTGCCCATGTTCATGCTATGGAAGACATAGGTATGAGCTGTTTGACTAGGCTACCTCCCTTGACATCTTTAACATTCCCTTTAGTTTTCAGTATAATCCCAACAATATTCCATAAATGTGCCGTAGACCTCAGTTCTTTAGATGGTCTCAGGTCAAAATAGAGAAGGTTGTCAGATTTCCAGTACCCAAAATGCATGTTAACCTGGAGAACCACACTGGACAATACTGAGCTAATAATGCTGAAGACAGTAATTTTCTCCAACTTACTATGGCTTTTTAAATGTTCATTTCATGTTTTTGCATTGTGTCACTTAAAATCCTGTTGTAGCCCTTGGGGCAGTCAATGTGTATAGGAATAATCTTAATTCACGTTTCTTTCTCAGAGGAGCACGAAGAACATATAGTAGCAGATAGCCGTAAAAGTTTTTAAATAAGCAAGATCTCCATATGAGCAGCAGGAGTAAGGCACTTTCCTCCATTTCAACTGTTAAGGGGAGTTTCTGCTGAATATTCAAGACATGGAGAATTTGCCTCTGGCAGTAAAAAACAGCGGAGTGAAAATATTGGAAAAGCAGGTGCTATACAACGTGTGTGATACCTTATCTCTGGATGCATCTGGGTTTTGTATGTTGGTATTTGCATGCATTTCTCTTGTCACAAGCCTATTTATCTGGGTTTTTTTCTGTCTAACATTATGCTGTTAACATCTGTATTACAGACCTTTGTGGGTGATTTTTTTGGTTTTTAAAAAGTTGTTTCAGTAGAACTGGCATGATTTGTGGGATGAAGTTAAAATATAAGTGCTGACTGACAAAAACAGGTATCGAGAAGTGTCGCAACAACTTTAGCTCAAGGGTAATTCACAGAGCATTTCTTCTGTTGTAACAACTATTTTACTAACTTAGTTATGCTTTTAACAGATTTTAAAATGGAGAAGGGAGAACTGAAGTTTACAGGTTTCTACTAATACACTGAACATTGAATCTGTCAGGTGTTTTCCAGTCATCATAACTTCAGAACTCTTTTTCAGATTTCCCAGTTACTGCATGAAGATTGAACATTCTCAAGTGATACAGTGACAAGACTTCACTAAAATCCTCCTCAAATTTTTAAAATTGAGTATTTTTTAATAGAACATTTATGTCGTATCGGGGGCTGATTTCGGACAGCTTTGCGGAGGTGCAGAAATGGGACAGCCTTGACCTACCTGTCATGTAAAAAGTAGGAGTAAATTAGAGAAACAATGTGACCTAGGCATCGTCTTTAGCCCAGTCTGGTATTTCTGGTAGTTCCTTTTGGGTGGAATAATCTTAGTTGTCACTTGAAGTACAGTCACATAAACAATATGTGAATTGGATAGAACTGCACTGTTTTTTTTCCAATATATTTGTACTATGGACCAGTTACCTGGTTGAACAAGAGCTGCTGTACTATTAGAAGTTTCTCCTTAACTTGAATTTTCTCCCTCACTGCAGAGACCTTGCTGCACCCCATCTTCTGTTGCTTAAAGTGTTGGGGTTTTTTGCAGTTCATTATCAAGCCTTTAATTTTTATTTTATTTGTAATATTAACTGCTTCTCTACAGAGGCACAATACATTCATAAGAAAAAGATGTCTCCCTGAAAACACTAGAGGAATCTATGGTTTTCAGAAAGATTATTAACAACTAATTAGGGATTAAATGCTGAAAATCTGTCAAGCCTCTATTAATCGGTCAAGCCTCACATGCCATCAGCTCACGGGTCAGAACTTTTCATAACTCATGCTGCAGCCAATCTGTCCATCTAGATGAATCTTTCTTTCTTGTGCACACGTCACATAAAATGCTGTTATTGCTAATTTTAACTTAAAATAGCAAGGACTTTTAGCTCTTTTGTTGTTTGTTCATTTGCTTGTTTTCGTTACAGAAACTATAGTTATCTGATAGCCAGCAATAGCTAGAAAAAGTGGAACAATTAGCATATAGTGATTTTAGGACTTTGAAAAACTTAAATAATCTCCCAACGTGGGGATTTTTTTGTCCTTTAATAGTGTTTATTGGTGAATAGGTTTATACAAACCTGCTTTTGGGGTACATATATGTGAACATGTATATAAACTGAAATAAAATTTCCATCAATGTTCTATCAGAACTTTGAACATTTGTTGAGTCAGATAACAAACCAGTGCTATCTGATGTTTGATCCAACATCTGTATTATTTGAAAGTCAAATGTGAAAGCTTAACACTTACAAAAAACTAATAGATTATAATAATTTTCCAAGATCTAGTCAAATAACTAAAATGTTAAAATACAGCATCAAGGCCGTATGCAAAAGTAACAGGAGTCAGAATTAGTTGCTTGACATAATTAGAGGGAATGATTCAGTTTGCTGTAGTGTGTGAGACATTGAAAGTGCTGATGATTGCCTCATTTACTGTCAATAACTTCATAAACTCCTGCCTAGTTCACAACGAAAAGATCTGCCGGTGTTGTACTGTAAGGCTTAAATCCTCTACCTAATGAATGACTTTTTGTGGATGAAGGTGGAAGGAAGCCTGCAGCACGCAGAGGTCGCATTATTTCTGTGGGGTTTGGAGTTTTTTCCACAGTTAAAGTCTGGTGGCCACATAGCCACAAGGAACCAGCTGAAATGTGGAATTGTTATTTGGCCTCTGTCACTGTCTTTTATGAGGCATTATGCGAAAGCTAGCCTAGATGAATGGCTTTTTCCTTTTATGAGAATTAATAAAATTAGGCTGGGCTTACAGAAATTAGTTTCAGAAAGGTCAGATAGATATTCCAAAATATCTGTCCTGATTTGTGCAGAAGGTATTGACCATTCACTTGTAAGAAAAACAATGCAAATATCCAGATGCTGTATTTTAAAAGCATTTAATATCTTGTTAATAAATTAAATATTACATAATAAATTGCATATTACATATCTTCAGAAGAAAATCATGAAAAGCAACAATAACACTGGCAACAGTATTTCATTATTATACTGGTAGCATTTATTATTCTGTTCTTTTCAGCACTATTTTATTTAAAACCTGTGCATTAAATGTGGCAGTGGGAACCATGCGTTAATGGGTCAGATTATGAGAGGGAATTCTTAAATTATCCTATTTCTTCTTTTCAGTCTTGAAATTTTGTCATAGGTTCTTAGTAATTTCTATTTATTTTGGAAATAAAACTTTAAGATTTAGCTTTTTAATGTATTCATATATATATATATACATATATATGCACACACATATATGTGTGTATATATATGTATGTATTTGATTTTAAAATCAATGCGTGTCATTGAGTCCACTCTAACTTCAGGACTAATTACATACTGACTGTGTATTTGCAGTTAATAAGCTTAGATACTAGGGGAAAAAAATCAGTGAAAAAGATTACACCACAGATAATTAATAAAAATCAATTAGTTTGTTAATGAGTACTCTGCCATTACCCAGGGTAGCAGAAACCAGCTGGGGGAAAAAAGCATCATCCCTGAATAGGACATGTTAGATGCCTGAGTTCTGCTGAGAATTTTAAAGGAAATAACTATAAAAGGCAGCACTACTTGGGTTAAAACTGGCTAAATTTCCTCTTGAGATTGCAGCTCCCCTAGCTAATAAATCTAGTAAAAAAGTGATTCACCTTTAGTGTGTGCTATAAACCATTTTCTGATGCCTTAAGTACATTGCTCACTGCCCTGTATTAAAAACAAAACCCATAGTTGTAAATGTCAATGACTAGAATTGTTAGAGCTCTTGCATCTCCTCGCTTTAGTGTAAAAGCTGGAAACACCCATTACCTCTTAGATGACTTTAAGATAACATTTTGCATTCAGATATATAAATGGCATAAAGTCAAACTTGATCTGACAGAGAAATGCAAAATGCCTTCCAATAGTCCTTGGACTAAAATGGAAAAGTTCAATGGCAATGCTTATCCATTTTTAAGTACACTTTTATAACACAAAACATACAACATAATTCCATCACCTTTCTTTTATTTTGTCTATTCCATGTTACGCTGCAGTTAATTTAATGAAAGTCTATGCAGAAGTGAAGATAAAATATAAATCCATATGCAGATTTTCAGCCACATAACTTATTTTTGATAAATTGGGTGGATATATCTGCCAAGACATAGACATTTCCATGGCAAGAGAGAGGAAGGAGCTTGGATTTGATATTGTTGTACATCATTTTATTTTTATAGTCAGGAAGTAATGGAAAAATAGCTATACATAGAAAGTTAAAGTACTGATGCAACTAAAGGTCAAACTCGCTGTATTGGTCAAGAGAGATGTACACCACACCAAGACAATTCTTGGGTTTTTTAAATACTATAGTTGTCTACAAACCATTGCTTCAAGGAATTTCTTCTGTGTGAGAGGAAAACTTCAATTGTCACGCATAGTACAGTAGATGAATATAGTGTTATTATGAAAATAGAATACTACAGTAAATATAGTGTTATCTATTTAAGATAGTTCTAAACATACAGCTGCCATCTTGTTTTGGGAAATTTGCCATGGAGTTCATTGTGAGCAGGAGCTCTGAATGACTTAAAGTCCTAACATATGACTTGTGAAACTGAGCTGGCTTCCATAGGCATTGTGATTTTCAAGATTTCAGATGGTATAACGGAGAGACAAACATATTTTCCTGCTTTTGAACCACTGGGGATACATTGCAATGTTTGAAATTCCGGCTTGGAACTCATGAATAATCCTGTATACTACTGACTTTCTGGTATTTGTTATTTCTGCATATGTTAGTTTTCCTTCTATAATATGGGGATTAAAACAGCTTTACTTGAAAAACTACCTTTAGATAATATGAACTTTTTTATCATATCAAATTGTATTTCAAAGAATTCTTTATTCTCTTGTCTTTGTCTCAACCATATTATCTCAAACCTGATGAGTTCTGAAACACTACAGGATAGACTCTGTTGTTTTATAAGATAATGAATTGTCTAAATGACCTTTTAAAAATTACTGTCTATTTAAAGACATAAGCCTAACAGATAAAATACCATGGGCATAGCTTCCTCATTACACTGCTTGCTATCACAAGTATTTTCTCATTAAGCTGTACAGCTATTGCAGGTAAAAGCTGTAAGAATGTAGTCTTTGTGTCAATTAAAGGTTCAGACAAGGTGCATACTTTTTATAAATACAGAGCAGAAAAGCTCCATATTTACATAATTATCTCAATTTCCACATAAAACGCCTCAATTTTGAGCAACTTTGCCCAAGCTTATTGCTTTTTTTTTCTGTATAACACATCGAGGAAGCAGCACAGCTGTGAATGATGGTGATCCTGGAAATACACTGTACCTTTAACATTTTTAGTGGTAGAGTTAAATTTTCCATTTTTAACCTCCAGTAATCTAACAAGCAATGGACTACTTTAATGTGATTCTTGGCACTCATTAACCCTTGATTACCTTTTCCATCAACCAGCAGGAGCAGGTCCTTGGCATTTATTAGCTATTGATAACTATCTGAGGCCAGCGAGGTACAGCACCTCATGTTGTTGGGTGTTGAAGCCTCAAGAGGTATCAGGCTGTGAGAGCACAACAGAATGCGTACAGCGTGGTTAGTTTCAAAACTGAAACTACAGTTTGCCTAATTGTATCTAGTTTCAGCTTTATCCAAACTTCTCAATGGTATATTTGTGAATGGTTATCATAGTTCTGTGATATTTGCATGCATCATATAACACCCTCCGATCTCATT
>NW_010170168.1:15959-20959 GCF_000695765.1 Mesitornis unicolor | reverse complement strand
GTACTTAATACACAAATGAATTTACTTAATTATAACTGGAGTAGAATATTATAGGAGGGTTCATATAATGTAAACTTAATTTCGGGGTTTTTTTATCTGAAGGGTAAAAGCTATCTGAAAGCTGTCTAAAGAAAGGAATTACTAGTATGTCCCCTTAAGGCAATAAATAAGAAATCCATGTTTTGTTAGATTCTCAGTGTTTGGTTGAATAGACTGAAAAAAGCCCAACCAATATTGAACCATTTAAATTAGAAAAATGCCCATTAGATAATGACTTCAGCAGCAGCAGGAAATATCCTGTTCCTTCTGACTTTGCATGGGATCTCTATGAATGTCTCTGTGCAGTCTTCCTGGGGGAAGGCTGGGCAATGGCCAACAGCTGCAGAGGAGGGGGAAGCACAAGCAAACCTTGTCATGTATTGTCACAGTTCCTTTCAGCATAGGTTGAGACTGCCCTTCATGCCCACCCTTTGGGACACCCCTTTGTGTTCCTAGGAAAGGCACGTTGAAGAGCAACCGGTGATGAAAACACTCTTCCAATCTACTGAATCGTTCAAAGTACATAGAATGCAAACAGCCATGAGTTTAAAATTGCTTTCTCATCAGTGTTCAACATGTTTTAAAGGACTAACAGTTTTGGATTGTATAGTAGTCCAAAGTATCATGGCTGTCACCAGTGAGGAATAATTTGGACATGAGCATACATTGAGGGGAAAGGTCTATCCTTAATTGTCTTTTACTCAGAAAGAAGGCACAAAGATTATGTCCATATCTGTAGTGTTTAACTGCTGGCTATTAGTCTACTCTGCATTAGGCAAACCTGTGCAACAGGAGAAAGAAACTTTTATAATATGACTTAGAATTAATTTCAATACATTATTTTCCTCATATAATAATCATAGAATCATAGAATCATAAAATGTATTGGTATGGAAGAGACCTTTAAAGCTGATCCAGTCCAACCCCTGCAGTGAACAGGGACATTGGTACCAGATCAGGTTGCTCAGAACCCCATCAAGCCTGGCCTTGAATATCTCCAGGGTTAAGGCCTGCACCACCTCTCTGGGCAACCTGTGCCAGTGATCTACCAATAACATCTAGGTTGCCTTTTTATTTGTGGGCACAACACAAAATTAAACTACAGACATGATTTCTTAAGTCAGCATTAGTTATCTTTCATATGAAACATATGCATTCCCTCAATTATCAGCAAAAAAATAACTTCTGTATGGTGTCAAAAAAAGTCTCAAGGTTATTACATAGTTTAGAGCAAAGGCTACTGAGATGCCAGCTGCTGTGTAGGTCCATGAGCAAGTTAATTCTTCTATGTGTATTTCTTCTGCCACTGACGTATTCTGGGTTTTCTCCCTTTTGTTTGCAATCAAAGCAAATGAACAAAGTAGAGAAACTCATAAATGCTGTTTAGCTCATAAATGCATGTAAAATAATTTTTTATCAGATTCTGCAGCTGTTTAAACATCCCCAAGACATCTCAGACATGATCACTGTTCCCCACACTACTCTGTTATTTACTAATTTAACAATTTAAGAGGTCAGCTGAGCCATATTTCAGCCTTCTTCCCTCAATGCAAAAAGAATATGCACTATTTAAATTAGTGTGCTCAATATGCCCTGTTTGCTAACTGTCCAACCATGCAATGTCTTTCATTATTGAATCTGGTTCCTGGATTGAATATGATAAAAGACATGCTGGCTGATGGGCTTAGATTAACAATGAAGCTAGTAATTGTCCGGAAATATATATTTAATTCATAAAAAGTCTTAAATCATGACATAATGATGGGGAGGTTTTTAAAAGAAAATGAAATACTAGTAATCACAAAATAATTGAGAATGTTGGAACTATTATTTTTCTTGACAGTATAAAACTTTTTACCATTTCTTTGCCGACATGTATAATTTTCATTATATTCACATATGTAACATAAATTAAAATTAATTTGCATAGCAATTTTTCTAGAAAGCAGCCACAGCTACAGAGGTGGGTCAGAAGAATGAAAATAATGCATTGAGGTCTCTCCTTTTGTAAAAGAATTAAAATTTTTACAGAAGTAACATAGCAAATAATGCAATAGCACATAATATAATCAGGCATAACAGGATGAAATTAAGGTTAGGGAGATTAATGCTGACTGTGTATTTAAAAAAAAAGGAAAATCACTGTCTCAAATTAGGTTCTGGAATGTTCTTCCAATGACTATTGTGGGAGCCATGATACTTCTGATATTTCTAATTGCATTAAGAAATACTATATATGCAGCAGAATTATTCATTAAACTTTTTCAGGTTCTGCAACTCTTACCTTCTCTATTGGTCTTTCATTCTTTCTGTATCCTATGCTACCTATAAGTAATTTTTAAACTATCTGGACTAAAAGCTCCCGTTCTTTCAGGACTTCAAATTGGGACCACTGGCACAAAGACATAAATTTGCTTCGTTTAGTGGATTTGTACTTATCTTCTTTTTCCTCACGCTGAGGCACTGGAGTTCCGATTATTGGGCTTAAAGACTTAGGGATTTACTTTTCCCTCAAAGTTTTTAGGTGGGTAAAAGAATAACACAAATACTTTTCAAGTGAGGAGAGACGGAGAAAATATGAGAGATAGTTGCTCTTCTGGCAGTGTCTCTCCAAGTTTTCACCCTAATTACTGGGATAACTTATTTAGAGAGGTTCTTTCTTGAGCTCAGCGTATCTTAGACTGTGCTTACAGACCAGGGATTGCTGTTGCTTTGCCCACTATTTCTTCTGCTAAAGTACAGTTCCACTTTCCCCGACATTTACCAAAGTGCTTGTTGCAAAAACCATTTTCAGAATCAAGATATTTTATTTATTGGTCTTGGATCATGTTCTGTTTCTGTAAACAGTGGAAGCTGTTGAGTCCTGGACAGTCCAGGACAGTTGTTCTCTCCAGTCAACCAGCCATAGGAAAGCAGCAGATGACAGTTCACTGGTAAAGCTCATGGCCTGGACACCAAATCAGCTATGGCTGGTTTATAAGGTATCTGATTCTGGACTGTATTGGCTGCACTGGGTAATGAGATGTCAATGCAGGACTGTGGTGACTCCAGACCCTTTTGCTTGCTTAGTCTTAATAAGGTAAATCACAGCTCACTTGCCTGTGAAGAACAAGGTTTTATACTGGTTTATGCTTTGGTTTTCACAATGAAGACTGAGAAGCCTTTTGAGTTTTCCACTTCAAATATACAAATTTTACCCAGAACAATCATCTTCTACTGTGGCTGTCAATAATTCTGGCCTTCCCAGACAGCCCAGTGATTTTTATTATTTCCAAGAGCTTTAGGTAAAGTATGTCTCATCAGCACAGCAGTGTTTGAACCAGATGTATCTAAGCTATTTCGTAAAAGAAAATGGTTAAATATGTGGAATAAATGCCTTCGGTTGTGAACAAGCATGAAAATCCTCAGTTCGAATTGTCTTCCCTGCTGCTCACTGAGCCTTAAAATAGGGTTTATCCTAGAGTGCTTCCTGAGTTGTAATTGTCATTACAGCAACCTGCACTTTCCACTGTTGTTACTCAAAGTACTCTGCCAGAATTAGTCTCATCATAATTGATGTCATACTCCTGTGTTTAGGTTCCATTGTTTGGGACTCCAGGCATCACGAGAGGCGATCTATTTATGACATATATCAGGTCCTTCCAGTCTCAATGACTCTGGTGGCTCTTTACAAGTCATAAGAACAGATAATTCTGATTGTAGATTATGAAATAGTGTTAAAAGATTTTATTTTTTTTGTGGCAAGTACTTGCTGGCATTTGGGTGATATGATCATGTTGTTAGAATGGAGATGTTGTTTAAATACTGCATGGTACAAAAGTTTAGGGGAGGATACTTCATTTAACTGGAGGCTCAGATGCAGCATGGTTATGGCCATACAGACCCAGACCAAGGTGCTAAATTTTTGTGACACTACCTACCTAACGTCAGGTAGGCCTTCTCATTTCAAAGATTGCTGAACACTGTATGGACGTGACTATTCAATCTATTAATCAACAACCTGGACTAGGGAACAGAGGGCACTGTCAGCAAGTTTGCTGATGACATGCAGCTGGAGGAGTGGCTGTCACTCCATGGGTCTGTGCTGGCATTCAGTGAGGCCTGAACAGGCTGAAGAGTTGAATGGGGAGAAATGGACTGAAATCCAACAAGGGCAAGTGTAGAGTCTTGCATCTGAGGAAGAAGAACCCCATGTATCAGTATAGGATAGGGACTGAGCTGTTGGAGAGTAGCACAGCAGAAAGGGACCTGGGGGTGTTGGTGGACAGCAGGATGATCATGAGCCAGCAATGTGCCCTTGAGGCCAAGAAGGCCAACACCATCCTGGGGTGGATAAGAAGGGGTGGTTGTAGGGCAGAGAGGTTCTCCTCCTCCTCTGATCTGCCTTGCTCAGACCGCATCTGCAATATTGTGTCCAGCTCTGGGTACTCAGGGCAAGAAGGACAGGAACTGCTTGAAAGAGTCCAGCACAGCCACAAAGATGTTAGAGGGAGTGGAGCATCTCCCTTATGAGGAGCGGCCGAGGGAGCTGGGGCTCTTGAGCTTGGAGCAGAGGAGACTGAGAGGTGACCTCATTCATGGGGATCCATTTGGAAAGGGCAGTGTCAGGAGGAAGGAGCCAGGCTCTGCTCTGTGAAGTCCAATGCCAGGACAAGGGGCAAGAGTCTCCTTGTGTGGAGACACCCAAAGCCCTGGCCGTGTTCCTGTGTGACTGCTCTGGTGATCCTGCTCTGGCAGGGGTTGGACTGGGTGAGCTTTTGAGGACCCTTCCAACTCCTCATATTCTGTGATTCTGTGAAAAGTGAGTGACTATTCCAAAAACCTAATATCCCAATCAATACCAACCTTAAAACTTTGCATTCTTCTGCTGCAAACCACTATGTATTCCCTAAATTGTAGAGGTTATAATCTTAAATGATTAAAAACATAGTGGTTTGATAAAGACTTACATATTCTTTAGG
>NW_010170168.1:0-15928 GCF_000695765.1 Mesitornis unicolor | reverse complement strand
GAAAGAAAAGGTGCATTACTTCCTAGGAGACAGAATTTGGCTATTTAATATTTTAAAGAACAACCTTGTAGGTGTACTTCAACTTCCATTGAAATTTTAGGAAACGTATTATGGAAATGTGAGTTTATTCATGTTGCTAACTTCAGACATCATGAAATTTTGCAGAAAATAACACTGTGAGACTTAATTGATATAGCTAATCTCTTAGAACTGTTAAAATCACATATAAGTCAGATGACTGTGGAAATTAGGTGCCTATTGCACTGTAACTATGGTCTGCATTATTAACTAGTGCAAGATTGTATTAGAAATAGACTGTGCTCTTTCCAAGAACCGATATGCATTAATTTATCACGGAACGACAAAAACCTGAGATTATATTTTGGCAAACACTCCAAAGTTTGAATGCAAAATTGAACCTTTCATGCACTTCTTCCCGCAGCTTTCCTGACTCTTTTTTTCCCCTCATTGGGTATTCCTCCCAGCACTCGACTGCTTCGCAGGCTGAGTTGTCATCCCACCTGTGTCAGTCACAGGATGCTGTTGAGGAGTTCAGCCCTTCTCTTCTGCTTAGATGAGGAAATCTGCGGCTTACTCCATCAACCACCTATGAGACCCAACTAGTGTAAAGAGAGAGGAGAAATAGCTGAGAAATTGCCCATTGCTTTAAAAGGGATGGATGCTCTTGGCGTCTGACTCTGTAGAGTCACATCTTCCTTGCAGACATACAGCTTAATTTAACACTATAAAGTAGCACTTTAAAGAGCCATTATTGTGCTGTCAAGCCAAAAAGGTGTTTAACTACACTACAATTTTCAAATTCTCCTATTTCAGGCAAACCAAGCCCAACCTCACATTCTGAAGTTATTTCTGAAGTCTCTGGGAGCTTTTTTTTCCCCTTGATATATCAACGAGGAATCACTGTTGATTTTCCACCTGATCACATTTGAAGACAAAATAATCACTTTTTGCCTTCTGTTTTTGAAAGGGAAAATGAATTCTGACTTCATAGCCTTCAAATACAAGTACTACTTCTGTCTTAGTGAGAAATAAATGTCTTCTCCATCCTACTTTCATTAGCCTGTCTGACTTAGATGGATTATTTTCTTAATTCTATTTTTTGAAAGATTCAAGGCCTCTGATTCTAGGTGTGAATCTGTCCACTTGTTCCTGCTGGATCCCTGCATGGATCTTAGCTTTTCATACATTTAACTCTGTTCATCGTGCTCATAAAATCTATATCTGTGCTGTCAAGGGAAATCCAAGGACTTACTCTGACAGAACAAGAGCAGCCTGGGATCTGCAGCCATGTAGGATGCGTAAAAATCTTCATTTCTGCTTCATGCAGTTCAGTCTATTCTTCACTTTCCTACTATAATATTTACTACTCTTTCTAAGTGGTAACTGCACTACAGAGGATAGTGTTATCTAAACTGAAAAATTAGAACAAATGAAATTATTGCTATTTGATATAGAAACATCTTGTTTCTATAAAATGCATAAAATGTATTTTTGCTGTTCCTAGAGACAAAATGGAACAATTTTCTTCTGATAAAAGCTTGGATTATTTGGAGTAGTGCCTGATTTTCAGTACTTTAGTAATCCTACTTCTCGTCATTGTAAAGCCTTGACCAAGACCTTCTTTGACTCAATTTCTGCCCAGAAATCACTCATACGTGACTTATATTTTCCACTTACCTTGCAACTCCCACTTATTTAAGTTGCAGCGTTGCAACTTAGGTATCAGAAAGCACATTGCTGAGATGTTCATGTGCTGGTCCTTCAGGCACAAAGAAGGCTTGTGACTATGACAAGATACTGAATACCCAAAGCTCAGTTACTTTTACCAAGCAATTTTAACCTCCCCCAAACCTGTGAATAATCAACAAGATCACATCATCACACGCCTGAAGAGTATGCATCAGCTGTTAGCAGAATTAAATACCAGTATTTCCATAATTGCATGACAACCTCCCTGCTCTATGCCATGATGCATGCCATTCCCATCCTCTTCACCCCCAGGGATGAAGATCTCTGTGGCTTTTCAGTTCTCAGCTGCAGGGGAAAGAAAGAAGTTGCAGGTAGATGCACTCCCAACCATCCCAAAACCAGCAGTAGACTTCACTCCTTCAATGAGGGCTGAGCAGAATCAGACAATTCATGGTCAACCAGGGAGGTCTTCAAGCTCCAAAGTAAAGAGGAGCCCTCTGTTAGGGACTTCTGTGTTTGTGAGATTAGTTGGTCCTTGTACTACTAAAGGAAGGACCAAAGAGAAAGCTTTTTTAACTTTACTACCTTTTCCCTGTTTTTTTTTGTTGTTTGGCTTTTTTGTTTGTTTGTTTTTTGTTTGTAGCTAGTTTTTGTGTTTTTTTTTGTTTTGGTGGTGTGTTCTTGTTTTAGTTTTTTGTTTTATTTAGTTTTGCTTATGTTTTGGTTTGGTTTT
Organism: Mesitornis unicolor; assembly: GCF_000695765.1. Classification (NCBI taxonomy): domain Eukaryota; kingdom Metazoa; phylum Chordata; class Aves; order Mesitornithiformes; family Mesitornithidae; genus Mesitornis; species Mesitornis unicolor. Next base: position 13,485 of record NW_010170168.1, on the reverse strand, counting down.
TTTGGTGGTTTTTTTTTTCCTTCTTTTCCCCATCTTCTGGACCTTTCATTTTCCAAAAGGTGACCTGTGGTATTTTCTGGTCTCATAATGTAGGATGCAATGATACCGTACATCACCAGTTGATCCTTACTGCATGCACAGTATAGCTTGAACAGCATGTCCTTTTGTCCTGGTTTGAGCTAAATAGAACTAGTTTTCTATTCAGTGATTTTACTTTTCAGCTCAGTCTCTTTCAAGTGGTTGAACTTGCTGAAACCAGCAGCATGGTTTTCCAGCATGTGCTGCTATGGATAATCTCAAGGCCAATTGTCTCACCATGGGTGCTGTGTCTGCACCTATGGGGAGACAGCAGACCCAAAACTGACCAATGAGGTATTCCGTCCCTCATACATCATAATCGGTATAAAGCCAAGGGATCATGAGGATCTCAACCCTTCTTCCATCTTGGACCCTTCCTTCCGTCTCGACCCCTTCAATGGCCAAATTCCAAGCAGACCCTGCTGGTTTGTCTGCCACTGATCCTGATCCCTGTGTTCTTGCATCAGCTCCCACTGATGCTGGGTCCGGTCTGGGACTTTCCCAGTGCCCTGCTCTGCAGAGCCTCTGGTGATGTCATCATCATGGGGGGAGTGTGGTGGAGGATATTATATTGGTTTTGTATCTATATTTGTACATATCTGTATATATTTCACTATTTTCCTATTTAGATTATTATCTTGTGGCATCAGTATTACTGTTTTATTAAACCTGTTAGTTTTATTTTCCAACCGATAAAGTCTCTCTCCCTTATTCACTTTTCTCTTCCCTTCTGGGGAGAGGAAAGGGCAGAGGGGTTAATAGAGAGGGTCTGTCCAGGACTTAGTGGCTGGGCCCGGCCCTAAACACGACAAATTTGTTCTGTCCAGGACTTAGTGGCTGGCCCAGCCCTTAACCAAGACACTTTTGTATTTGTGAGAAGATTCCACAACCAAATAACACATCATTTGTGGGATTTGTAGACCAGTTGTGGGTATCACAGAAAACTTCATCATTATTATTTGTGAAAATAAGGAGGAAAACCTGCCCTCCATTTCATATGAACTTCAGAATTGTTAGAAGTGTGTACTGGCCACTTCAGATAGTTCAACTTTGTTACCTAAGCAGGGGGACATTCCCTTTCAATCTGTTTCAGAGTGGTTGAGACAGACAGTGGGGTGCTGGCATCATAGGGACCATGTGTTCAATCTACTGTAGACCCACACCTTGTTGTGACCAGTTCTCACACAGCATCCATGGGCTATAACTGAATATCAGTAAGGAAGAAGAGCGGGATTTTTCTGCCACTATTTTCTATAGGACCAGGAGGGGGATAAAGAGTTCAGTTACAGTTTGCTTGTCCCGCATCACTGAAGTTATTAGAAGCAAAAGTAATACTTCTACATGTGCTCTGCAGAGTGCAGGATCTGCAGCTTTTCAGATTTTTGTTTATATGTTATTGCTATGTAAAGCATTATTATTTGTATTTGATTTTCATAAAGATGCTCAGCTTGCCTATGATCCTGAATGAGGTAGAAAAGTAGTACCACCTTATGAACAGAAACGTTTCTGGGCTGGTTTATGAGTAAAGAAATAGAAATGCTTTAAATCAAGTGGAAGAATAGATACGTGGCACTAATTCTCCGTATGGGTATGCATGTCATGTCAGTAGGTATAAGGCAGACTATTTCCATTTGAAAAAATAAAAGACAAAATATCCAACTAAAAAGTATTTTATAAATAAATAAATACATACATATACATATATAAAGAAACCTCTAGTTTGTTATAATTAGAAACAGAAGCAGGGCTTCTCCAGGTGAAAAATCACTTAATATTTTTTGGGGATTTACAGGATTTGAATGTTTCATCAAAATTATTTGAGAAAATTGAGTTTTGTGTTGTGAACATCTCATATAAATCTAGAATTACATGATTATTATCTTACTTATTCTCAAAGAGTATATATATACAAGTGCTTGCAGTGTGATATTTTTGTTCTGAATATGCTGACATTTGACTTGTTCAGCTATTGCCAGCATTTCAAAGGGAAAAATGAAAAAGCAGTGACAGAAGTCACAAAGAGTGAAGTGAAATCTGAACTGGATCTTGTAGCTCTAGACATAAATCTCTTGTCAAGATAAACTTTTAATTGAGGACCAAAAATTATGAAGATTCAAGACTTCACATGCCTATAACAGAAGGAGGTGTTTACAATATCTTTTGTAGTGACTGGATCAGTTTTAAAATGCCCAATGAAAATTTCCAGCAATTCTAATATCATTAAGTCTCATGTGCTAAGGCAAAGATATCTTTTCCTCTTTGTTTTCACATGTTAGACTGAATTGCCTGCTATAAAATCTTCATTTTCATAATGTACGTGAATAACCTGCAAGCTGTGTAAATGTTTTGACACATGCATACTGTTCCTTTTTATGTATATAAAATAATTGCCCTACTATCCATCATATTATAAACTGTGACAAACTCCATATATATGTTTCTTCTTCACATGTTTTTAGCCGTGATAACTCAGCTGTTTCCTTTGATTTGGAAATTTTACAGCCTTCAAAAGTCCATGGGTGGGAAGGGGAAGGTTATCCATCGTAACTTCTGTATATTTTACTGTCTTGTCTAAATTATAGTCAAGAAAAGATGCAAAAAAATCTATTTTGAAATCATTCAAAAAAATTACTTTTCGAATCAAATTGTAGTTTGAATAGTTTTTAATTGCACGGATATACATTTTTATCTTGATGAGAAATTTTTTAAACTGATTTAAATTTGAATTCAGTCTAAAAGTTTTGCACATTGAAATAGTTTTGTTTGAGCAGCAGTATTTATTAAACATTTCTAATGAAAATTGAATTGTTTTAGAGAACCTGAGAGTCTGCTTGATCAAAAAGCTACAATTTTATAAATTATCTTTCTGTTAGTTTCCTCTAAGAAATATTAAAGCATTACTGCAAACACAGTTACTTAAGAGAAGCTTTTCAGAATAAGTAACAATAAAATCCACAGGAAAATATTTGATTCAAAATACTTTCTGTGGACTATAATGAGCACATTGCATTTGCCAATACATTTTAGTAAAAAAATATTCAGTAGCCAGATTGTAAGCTTGGTTACATCTTTAAAGTCTTTTGGTATTCTAAACATACAGAGAATATGGCTTGATGTAAATTGCATCCATTGACCATGGTGGTAAATACAAAAAAACAAGTATTAAAGATGTTTATTGTGGTTGGTACAAAACTAAGCAAACTTCAAGTTAAGTAGGAATAAAGTAACAGTTGTTTTGGTTTAAGTTGGTTATGTTAATAACGTAATTTGAAAAAAGAAAGTAGTTTTGTGCCTGTGGAAAATAAAGTGATAGGAAAGAGAAGGGTGAAGACAGGTGAGCACTTGAAGAACAGAAAGAACAAGGTGGAGGAGACATGAAAGATTAGCACAGGGCAGGTGGGGTACAGACTGATTTACGTGTCTTTAAATTTTGTGTCTCTGTTCCTGTTTTTCCAGTGTTTAACAATTACAAATTTTAATTCTCATCTTTTTAACTTAATATTTTTAAGATATTCTGCAGAATTGATTAGAGGTCTGGTCTAGAAGACAGGGAGCAGTTGCCTTGTGATGAACGCTTATCTGGAAATACCATTTTCTACCCTTTATTTGTGTCAGTAAGTTCTGGTGTGTTGCACATGATTTCACTGACATGGTTTGTTTGCATTTGCTAACATATGTCTCAGTGTGGGACCTCTGTGTGTGTTTTAATGGCTGTCTCGTGTTGGCAGGCTGCGTTCGTTGTTCTGACAAGATTTCTCCTGGAGGATGCTGTTTTGTGTAAACTTTGATGGATTTGGGTTTTTTTGTTTATTGTCAGAAGACTAGAAGGAAAAAAAAAAGGGGAAGTTTTGGGGAAAATGGTTCATTTAAATAGTTCTGGGAAATTAACTTGAGACAGTTATTCCAAATGTGTGCTCAGCTTGAGGACTGAGGTGTATTTATAGGCAAGTTTTACAAAGATGGGATCTTTTCTTAGACCAACAGGCACTTCTGTACACAAAGAGAAAGCTATCTTCAATCTAGCATAGGAATAGGAATTCCCCTTTGGGGTGTTTCCTAAATTGAAGGAAATATCTGTAAAATCTCCAAAAAAGGACATGGGCAAAATTCAAGTCTTACCCACAAAAGGTGCGGGTCTCTGCCGGAATTACAAATCTGGACCAGGTCCACACCTGTACACAATATGAATAAGCAGTGAAGGTAATAATCTCCCTCTGCTCTATGATTCCTTTAGCTTCCATATTCCTCCTTTATTATTTCTTTTTCAGCAATTTTAATACAAGACCGCATCCCACATCACTCTTTTCTCCCAGTTTTTGAGACCACTAACCTGCAGGTTGCACTCCCAAAGGAGAATGCCCTCCACACCTCTTGGAGGTGGTCCTTCATCTTGCTTATTTCTCACCTCCACAAGTTAATATGGAGTTAATATGTCTGCTTATGAATGCAGTCACTTGCATGGATTTTTGAAGTGGTGTCTGCTTTGCCCATCTAAGAAGCATTGATAAGGGTCTCATTTGGGCAATTTTCTAACCAAGCATCTAAACAAACTTTGGTGTTAATTAATACATTGCAACAGAGTTTTGATTCCAGCCCTTTTGATCTTTCACTGCTGTTCCTGAAAGTGAGATTTAGTGTTATGTCGTGTTTTCACTTAAGCGTGTTACACCGGTGTGTGCAGAATTGAACCACCCAGTTGTGATTTTATTTTTTCTCTTTTTTTTCACCTTCAAACCTCCAAATTCATATCAGGGTGTTTATCATTTCTGTACAAACATATGTGTTCTGCATAAAGTAAGGCAAATGTGTAGCTAAGCATGCTTTTCCCTTCCCTTGAACCCTCCAAAATATACAACTACCTTCGTTTAAATAAATAAATGCAGGTGAAAAAGCCCATCTGCCTTTGACGCAATTCAGATATATGTTTCTAAATCTATGCAGGAGGATGTATCATAAGCTTTTTGTTAGAAAGGGCCTCTACATGAACATTAAACGCTGTTTTGTTTTAGCCTGCCTCATGTAGTCACTTGTTTGTTTGCAGCCGGTCCAGGTGCAAGTTGAAACTGATAAGAGCTGGCAGTGTTTGTTTTATTGTGAACCTTATTCAGGCTGATATTTAATTATGTTTCCATGTGGATTTGTAATGTGGATTAATAGTTTTATTTTACTCCTGTGATTAGTTTCTGTTTGTTCTAATTTCTTTTTGGCTCTTTCTTGACCTTGAGGTGAAAAACACAGAAGATGTATTCCCTCAATTTAATGCCAGTCTGAGGTGTTTCTCCTGCATCATCAGATCAATGAAAAGTAAATAGCCTACACTTCTTGTTTCACAGTGCAGTATTGATCTTTCTTCAGCTTTTGCTTCCCTTTTTCCCTGCGTCTTGTGTCTTTCAACCCCTGGGACCGAAGTGATTGCCATAGATTGGACAAGCTAACAAGCGCATGATAAGGAACTCGTGTTTTGTGGTATACTCACATTCACATGCCTGGTATATAAAGCCCGGACTTCTCCGCATTGAAAGAGAGGTGCCATTTTGTGTATGGCACAAGTCACTACGAGAAGAGCGACGGGGAAGGCACCAGAGCAGCCGAGGATTTTATTCTCCACACCGACCTTTTTTATTCCTACAGCTGGTGCCAAGCTGGGTGAGGACATTACTTCTCCGAAAAGTAAGACAAGTAGCCTGCAGGGAATGCCACAAAGCTGCTTTTTTGCTATGGCGATGTATGGGATGGTGGCAGCCCGTGGGTAAGTCCGAACTCAATCTTATAATGACCGTGATATGTGTCTCAAGTGCTGTTTAAATTCGGAGCAGCAGAGACCTGTGCAGAAAAGTTTGAGAGATGTAATGGAAATGTGCTAATTCTGGTTGGAAATGGGACAGTCAGCATCATGTAGTGAGTATATTTTGTAGTTCAGCACTGAAGTGAGAAAAGCTGGAGTCATTATTTTATTTAGTAAATGAACTGAATTAATGTAATAACTTTGGGGAGATGGGTTTTGTTATGCTTGTTTTTATTAATATTGTGGGAAGTGTTTTCCCTTTAAATTTTAACTCAGTGGCAAAGCGTTTAGTTTATGCTGCTTAAGAATAGTGTCTGTAGTGCCTACATGTCCTCAAGTGCTACGCAGATTAAGAAATCAAATATCTTTCAATTTTATCTCTGGGCCCTTAGCTGTCCAAAGTGTTCCCTGGTACTGAAAAATGGTTAAATTAATAATTGATATTCTATTACATGCTATGCAGTCTATTGTTTCTTTCAGGGAGATAGGTATTTGTGCTGTGCAGTGGAGAAGTTTTCTGGCATTGCCTTAGGTTTGTGAGAATGCTGATTTTGTCTCCAGGTGCTTCTTAGTCCCTCCTGCTGTTGGGCTGCTACCATATTAATATGTTGTAAATTAGTCTCATATTATCTTTCAAGCACTTAAGTCGGTTACTGAGTATATATACACTTAGTTTAGCATGTTCCAAAGTAGTTACCATAGATGACCCTATATAAAGCATAAAAGAATCTGTACAGTCTCTGAAGAAAAGTTGCTGTTTTATTTGCGATCTGGTAAAGGCTAAGGCACCTGATATTATTATTTTATGATTGTTTGTAGATATTGGTACTTTACATATGCATCTGTGGACATGTTATTTTTACACATTTTATAATAGCATTACAGCAGCTAACACGAAACCCTCCACAGCACTAAACTAAATTTTGTATTCCTCTATTATTATTAGCTGTGCAGTGATATATGAGTTTCATATTTCCCACGGACACCACCGCAATGCGGTTCGTTGGCAGTATTTTCAGCGGTGCGCTTTTGCAACGTGGATCTTTGTTGTTGAACGTGTTTTAAAAGAAGTCGGTGTACCCTACACAAATTATGCCTAGTGCCGGAGCTGTTCCTTCTCTCCCCAGTTTTATGACATTTTACACTTCTTGGAGCTAGATGATTGTTCTAACCCAAGCTATTATGTAATCCTCAGGGTAACCCCGCTGCTGATTTGAACGCTATTAATTTTCTATTATAGTGTGCTAAAGATGTTCTACAGTGTGGAGCTCACCTGCATTATTGAGTCAATGACCAATTGCAGAGTTACTCCGTGGTGGTTGGAGCTTAACTCAACCCTTTGGGATCTCATTTATTATTTGCAGATATTGATTCTGGAAAAAGAAAAAGCTAAGATGTGTGAATCTAATACTGACTTAGACCTAGCCTACAGCTGTTAACTCCTAATGGTCTGCTTACTATATGTGTGTTAACTGAAGCTTGAATTTCTTTATGTTTTCATGTACAATAAGCTATTTGCTGCTACTTCATAAATATTTAAAAGCTTCTATGCAACCTGCTTAGTCACATAGCATCAACTCAGATATTTGCTATATTTAAATTGAGTTTAGCCTTAATTATTTTCCCGATTCCTTATTAATAGAATATGGAGATTAAGAAAATACTTCAGGCTATTAAGTTTAGTGCTTTGTTTTACATAATTTGCACAAGAATTTCTACTAGAAATTTCGTATTAAAAATGTGCTTTAATTCCCTTGGGACTGCAGTGTTTTGTGCTTGTGAATTTGTCTTCAGGACAAGGGCTGTAGTTGTATAACATAAACTAATCACATAACGATACAATCTCCCATTTTCTCCTATCATATTACCAGTATGGTGACTCTCCAGCTCCACTTTTTCCTGTAATGACTTAATATAATCATAGCAAGAGCGATAGCAAGTACCTTCCACACACACACCCCCCCCATTATGTTCTCATCTCTTCCCACTAATTTTTCTGAATATAAATAAAGAATCTTCGGGAAGGTTTGTGGAGTTGACTCACTGGCATTCCACAACCACTTACATGTCCTTTAACATGGACTGTACAACTGAAATCAATCAATCATCATCAATTATTTGATTAGCCCCAAATCTGTAATAGATAAGTTTTCATGCAGAACAGGGAAATGTAATTTGAAAGCTAGGAAAAGCAGGGGAAGGAAATATATTCTTTATGAGCACGGAGGATTTAGAAAAGTCTGGTAGATAAAACCTGTTTGTATTATATACCTTAATTATTAGATACATTATTATCTACATATACATATAAACCTTATATGTTTGTTATATTATTATGTTATTGTGACTGTTAAAAAACTGGATACCACAGAGACAGTATTGTCTGGCAGAAAAGCGGGGTGCTTGGGAAATTCACAATAGTGTCTATTTTCAGGTTATATTGAGACTCTTGCTGCAGTCTCTTCAGTGATTAATCACTGTGAGCCTGCTATGGTCCAGGACTGCCTTGTGTCTCCTGATCTCGCTCAAAAGCAAGCAAAGATCTGTGTACACTGCTGTATTTAGTGCACTTAATAAGATTTAGATGGAGAACAGGTACAAAGAATTAATGCAGTTAGAACCGGTAGTGCCTCAGCAAATGGTTGGGAACATTTCCATTCCAGTAACTTAAATTTTGTTTACAATTAAGTAAAGTATGAACATAAGTGTTAATAAGAGACAGTAGATAGGTGTTTCTCAACGTAGCTTTAAAATACCTTTCCTGAAGCTAATTTATCATGTTCAAACTGGCCTTCTGATTTAGTTACGTATCGTAGGAAATGAGAAGGTATCCTTTATCTGACTCTGAATACATCGTCAATGGCCCTGTTGAAGCATAAATGTGCATTTCCTCAAACCAGGGAAACTGTGACATGGGTGGGATTTCACTTAAGCTAAATTCCAGGATTAGGTTGTGTAAGTGTCTTAATGATGGTTACTAGATGGACAGAAAAGCATCTCTGAGTTCATAAAAATGTAGATGTGAATGTGATTTACATTTTATTCCTGTCCTTTTAGATACTTAAACCCAGCTACTGTTTTATAAATATTTTGAATGAAGTATATTTCATTTATAGACTGACAAATAAAAAGACATCCCACTCCTGAGCTGCATCTATACTAGAGTAAGTTCCTGCAATACCCACAAGCCTAATTTAAGATCCAAATGTACCTGAGAGGTGAAGGGCTTTTCCAAGATAAAAGCTAGTTTATGAAGTGGAAATTGACAATTTCTGTGCTGAGGAGACATCTTTTAGTGGGTAGTGCTGGCTGATACAGCGAGCAATAGACAGAGGCAGAGAGTGCTTAATCTCAGGAATCCTCTGCAGGTTTGTAATGCCCTTCAAAACGATGCTTTAAGTCGAGCGGGGGCGCGCTTGTCAGCCTGTTAATGTAGTAGCAGTTCAAGAATCTGCACTGTAATCACTGCAATAGTTAATAAAGCCTAAGGAAAAATTAGCCCAACGGCCTGGTTTGAAGTGTGTCTATGGGTGTGAGCTGAAGTACTGCGAGACCCTTTTTGGTAAAGTTGGTGGAGCGATTGTGCCCACGCAGGGTTATCAAGGGATGCTACCTGAAATCCCAGGAGTAGCCATGGAGATTGTCATGGTTAACCCCATGTCCTGCTCTGGATGGGGTGTTGTGCATGGTGCAGTCATGTTCTGAGGCATTGCAAACAGCATTTAAGCAGGCTTTGGTTACTCAAGCTCAAAAATTTAATCCAAATACTTTGCAATTTGAGGCTGATTAAACTTAATAGTGTCTCCCTTAGAAAAGAAAAATATCTTTTTTTTTTAATAGAACTTTTCTTCTGGAATATTTCTCCTGTTGTTTGGTATATGCCAACATCCTCTGTGTCTGGAACTGGTGGGTGGATATTTGTTCATCACCATGGCAAAAAAAGTTAATAAAATAACAATTAATAATAACAACAACAACAACAATAATAATAATAATAAATGATAGATAGATAGATAGATAGATAGATAGATAATTTAAAAAGATACAAGGTGCTGCTTTCCCTTTGTGGGTTTTCTATCAAATCTCTGGAACCAATAAGCACGCATACAGCTAACATAGAGACCAAAGAAGTTTCTTCACAAAATGAAGCTATATACGTTTTCTCTTTTATATTATGCAAGCATTTTGGGGTTTTTGACCCTTTCCATAAAAACCTAGCAATAAGAACACTTGCCCCCAACTTGGGAGTAGAGGTACTCAGTTCTCTCTTCATTTAGAAGATGTCGAAACACATGGTATTCACTTAATGATTTGAGCACCAAGACATGGGTTATTGGGATGAAGTCTTCAAGACCATTCCATAGTTTACTGACTTTTCTATATAGTCCATAGGTGCAGAGATGGGGTGCATCTGCTTTTCTGAAAGAGGGGTGATCAATGTATATTCCTGGTGGTATGTAGAAACTCTGTATGGATGGAACCATTAATATGATTAGGAGCAAAATTTCTGTTTGTATGTGGAAACAAAAACTTAGAATTGATAACTACAAAGAGATTTTTAAAGAAATTCACCCCCAAAACGATTTCCCTCCAGACTGATTTCTACATAAACGTGAAGCTTTTGTTCCAAATAAAAGTATCAAATGCTTTAAAATAGCCTGAAAACTTCAGCATTGTCACAGGTAAAACCACCAGGTTTTTCCTGAAGACTAAAATGGGATGATCTCTTTTCCAGTGCTTTGAAAGGTGTTTAAAATAAATTAAAACCATGCAGTATTTCAGACTGAATAGTTTCAGTAAAATAAAACTTTCTAAGAAACTGAAAACAGGTTACTATGAAAGCACTAGGTGATCAAAAGGAAAATAACCACTTCTCCATCTGTAGTTATTTCTTTGAGTGGAATAATGTGATACAATATTTTGAAAGCCATTTACATCCCAACACACAAGGTAAAATGCATTTCAAACTGTTTCTAAACATACACTTAAAAAATCAGATATTCAGTATAATGTGTGAATGGGTGATTTAGAAGGCAGTTAATTCTTGGTAAAAACAACTTAGTAGAAAAATTATTACATGGGATGCTGATAACTAATTTTCAGTACTGGCATAGTCTCTTCTTTATTTCTAACTTCCTTCACTATTGAAACTAAGAGTTCAATAAAAAAAAGGAATGAAACAATAATACAAATGCATATATGAAGGTTATTATGAAGGAAAAACATTTTTTGGTTAATCAATAATGCTCATTAACTGTAGTTTATTAGATTCAGATAATTCTTTGTATTACTGTAACTCTTCCAGTTAAATAATTTATATTCCATGTTGAAGTTTGCTACTATCAATTGTCATGAATTTTTAAAAAATTCTTTGGAAAAGCTGGTAGTTATAGGAAATACTGAAGTATTGTAAGTATGAGTTTTGCATGTTTACAGCTGTTGAGGTTTAGAATGGGGCTGTATTTTTGTTTTAAAGAAATATGTTCTATATAGGTTTCATCACTATGTTTATATAATGAATTTCCAAAATTTTATTTTATTTTAAGCAATAGTAACCTACTAAAGGCATTTCTTGGCTGTATCTCCTGTTCACGGACATGTATGTTCAAACTCCACATTAGTAAAAATGAATAGAGACCCACAGAAGCCAAAGGCTCTCCTGAACACAAGTCTAGTATGCATATGTACCTTGCTGATTTCTGCTTAAAACCTTTTTATGCTTGTTCTCTTGATTCTTATTTTCAAAGATAGAAAGACCATAAAATTTCATCTCTCTCTTTTCTGTTTCTTCTGAATCTATATATATATAATTCTGGCAAACAGTCAGACAACACAATAAAAAAGTACTTAACCATGACTTCTTGGAACATTTTGAGTGCTCAGATACAGTGAGTGATTAAAAAACCAAAGAGAAGGACTTTTTCCAGGTTCTGGCTACTTACTGATAGAGATGAGACTGCTGTCCAGTATGGGGCAGTAGTACTAGAGTGGGGAGCAGGAGGGGAGCACAGGGGAGCACTGGGGCCTCACTGAGACCAATCTGGGCAGTGGGGGAGTCTCAGTCTTGTGCTGATCGCATGGATGATAACCTTGTAATGAGACATAATTCATCAACAAGATTATTACTGGACATCTTACTTTTATCTAAACATCCAGTATTGTACTCCAAAATCACACTGAATCCTGACAGAGGAAAAAGAGGAATGAGCAATAAGGGTATAAAACAAGATGTTGATTACATTCAAATTTTTGTCATTTTCCAGTACTTCTTGACTGAGGCAAGCTAAAATTCCTTCCATTGCGGCCTATTTCAAAGACTACCAGAATGTAAGACTAATAATATCATATTAAAATGTAACGTATTTAAATTATTACAGTGTTGTTGAATTTTTCAGCATGTAGAGCTGGACTTCAGAGTTTGGGGTCAGCATTCTAATTCGGATGTTATCTCCAGCACCAATCTGACTACTAATAATGTACAATATCAGGCATTTCTTCTGGCGTTCATTGGAAGTGAACACTGCCAGCAGCTGATTAAGGGCTTCCTTCTGTATCCACCCTTTTTCCTTTCTTCATTTTTAGGGAAAATATTATGTGCTGAGTTGCAATGTACTGTGATCTGAGCTACAGCATCTGTTCCAGGTTACTCAAAACCCTAGACAAAATTAGATTATATAAGGGTGTAATGAAAAGAGCTGTAGCTAGAGCATTTAATCAGGGCCAGGCTGACATATTAGTTGCTTTTATATATCTTGAGGCAATGGGGAGATTCTTACGTGATAATGTTCTCTACTCTTGCTTCAGTTTGTAATTGCCATAAATTATAATGTAGAATAATAGAGTCATATAAAAGTTTCTTGGACTAAATTTTATTGTAGCTGAAATTTTACATAAATAATAATAGTGTTTATGTAAGAAAGGCGAGATTCCAAACTTGTGCATGTCAGATCTCACTTGTCTGTTGGCTTAACTTTCTATTTAATTTATTTTTAGTGTTATAGAACATCCTGAAGCATTGCAAAATGATGGCAAGTAGGAAGATGAGCTATGAAATTAAGGGAGCAGAATTCTTCCACATTATACTAGTTTAAATAAGGTCAGAATCTGACTTTCAGATCCAAAATGATGACAAAAAATGATCTTTACTCTGAGCAAAAAGAAAGCATAGATGGGAAGTGTCTTGAGGATATCCTTTTTCCTTGTTACTTATGGATGCACAATTGTTCAATCTGCCATGAAAAGCACAGAAATGAGTGGTTCTGTGGGCTAATGCCCTTTTGTTTTTTCCTCCTCAAGGATCACACATAGAAGGTGAACAGGTAGGACTGGAGCAACCCGGAGATGTCACCTACATCCAATGGCAGAGAATCCAAAGTTTATCTTGGTCCTGAAGAGTAGCTGAAAACATACTCTTCAACCTTGAAAACAAAATGTCACATTCTCAGAGAGATGGTCAGTTGGGCAATGGGCAGTGCAAGACTGGGAGAAGAATTAACTAAATAATGACCACTCTATTAAATCTTTTCCCCTATTGTTTGTGCTATACTGAAATGATATAGAGCACCACCTCAGACAAGGATATAGATATAGTTATAGATGATATAGATATAGATATAGATATA